>NW_010190075.1:14856-40588 GCF_000695765.1 Mesitornis unicolor
CAATAAATGCAGTTTGAATAGAAAAACAAGTGTATTCTTTTATTGCTGAGTGTATGCACATGTTTTATTGCAGATCCAAATATCACTGAACAAGCGAGGTCTGTGCAGTTCTAGCTGGAAAGGTACAGTTTCTAGAGAACACCCCTACAGAGAAGAGAGGAAGGCATAAAAATAATTTCAGCAAATCAATTTAGTGACCCAGTTGATGAAGTCAGCCACAAGCTGTTTGTGTGTCAGAGCTGGGTGAGCAGTGGCTTGCAACAGCAAATGCCACCAAAACCAGCATCTCACAGCACTGGACTTTGACACACCAGCAGAGAATGAATTAACTTGTGAAATTTGAATCATGAAGGTAGATCGTACTGCTAGCATAACACCAAATGTGCTCTGAAGTTACTTAGCTGTAACTGAGTCTCTCCAAGTAGAAGCAGCACGGTATTCAGGAATCTGTTTGAAATGACACATAGGAACACACAGTGAGAGAGAGCAAAAGGGAGTAATTTTCTTTTAGATTAAGGCAGTGTCTCATAAAAGAATTATACTCTTTTTTTATATGTATCACTTAAATTGTTGTTAAAATTGAATGACAGTGTGTGTTATTTGCATTATTGTAAATTTCTTTAGTAATAAAGTGATTCATCTTGCTGCACACAGTGACTCCAATACAGATGCAAGAAACATTTGGTTTTGGTAACAGTAATAATTGTGTGGTAGGGTCCATAATTACAGACATTACCCATTGCTATGTCTAAGTACTGTAGACTTTAGTCTAATAAACACATCCATTTAGGAAGAGCTACAAAGAGCACTTCCCAGAAACCTTGCAGGTAGCGTAGCAGGCATGTTCTCTAGCATTGCTCTGTTCTGAACACTGCACCGTTGGTGCTATAGCCCAGTGCCCCTGCGTGCTCCTGTGGCACAGAGCATCCGTTTTGGAATCATTTAAAAAAAGAGTCCTTTCTGCTTATAGCTGTTTAAAGACCTATGGCACCTTCTGAGGCAGCAGTAGCTTATCTCTATCTACCTTCATATCCTATTAAGTTAATACTTAATTTGTCTGACCAAGAACAGTTACACTGTGTTGCAGATCTGGAAAACCTCTCCTTGGTGGTCTAATGAAGTTCTGCAAGTGTTCTAGAGCAACACTTGCATTGAAGCAGAGCATGTTCTATGAGCTCAGGGAAGTTTTTAAATGAAAGGACTTTTTAAACCTTAGCTATTACAGTTAAATATGGGAAGTATCCTGCTAATCAAAGGATCTTCTTTGTGGACTCATACGTTGAGATTTAGATGGAGAGAGTTGCTGAGTGTGACATCTTTCTTCAAGTGGCACAGATTTTGATGGGGAAAATTCCTTGGAAGTTCACGACACTCCAAGCAGCAGAAAAGTTTTGATTACTTATTCCTTTCAAGCACAGTCAGAGAGAGGTAATATATGTCAGTAAGACTAAGATGTATAAGAGGGTGGTGCAGAGTAAATTATGCTACAGAGTAAATTGTGCTGTCAAGCAGAGAAATAATGTGGTAAAACAGACTCTCTACACTAATCTTCTGAGGATCTTTGACGCTGTGTACAGCAATCACAGATCTGCAGATCCTGTACAGACGGGAGGCCTTACCACTCTTTATAGCAATGCAATTGTATTTAATTTTCTTTGGCATTAAAACCAGAGTTATTCTGTGGGTTTTTTTCTTCTGCCTTGTATTTTTGGTAGAGGTGAATATTAATGTGTATTTGTAATCTTTGTTTATGTAAATATCCTTGTTCATTAAGATTTCCCAGATACTTTGGAGACAACAATTTTTCTTCTGTAGTGTGTTTTCATATAGCTCTTTGACGGGAAAGGCACCAGTCTCTGAGAGATCAGAGTGGTGGAACAACTTGAGACATTTGAACAGGAGAGTAGCACAAATTTCTGCCATTAACTTCTGATTGTATCTACTGGGTCTGGGATGGAGTTTAGTTTTCTTCATAGCAACCCATATGGTGCTGTGTGTTGGATCTGTGACTAAGACAGTATTGGTAACACCCCAGTGTTTTGGTCATTGCTGATTAGTGCTTGCACACCGTCATGGCCTTCTGTTTTGCCATGCTCTGCTCCACAGTGAGCAAGAGCTGGGAGGGGACATGGCCAGGACAGCTGACCCCAGCAGAGCAGAGGGATGCTGTAGAGTATCACGCTCAGCAGTAAAATCTGAGTCATTGCTCAGAGACTGGCTGGACATCGGTCTGCTCGTGGGAGGTAGTGAGTGATTGCCACTGCATCAATGGTTTGTGTTGAGCTTTTTGTTCTTTCCTTCACTTATTAAACTATCTTTACCTCAGCCAATGAGTTTTTTCTCACTTACGCTCTTTCCATTCTCTCTCCCTCTCCTGCTGTGGAGGGGGTCAGCGAGCAGCTGCGTGGTGCTTAGCTGGTGGCCAGGGTCAGCCCATCCCAATGTACAGTGCATTTGTCTTTGCCCAAAACTGGCATGTGTCCTAGAAGAAAAACTGGAAACAGCTAATAGGTTCATCAGAACTCCTTTGAAATGCAGCTGTTTGTGAGAAGGTGTTAATGAGTCCTTCAGGAAGCTTGTGAATGTCTTTTGCTTGTATTTGATTTTTGTGTTTGCTTGTTTGAGAGGTTTATTAATTTCTGCCATGAAATTAACATTTCGTTTGGTAATGGTAATGAACATGACACTAGGCATTGTTTGCTTCCAAATGACTGCATGACTTACATACCATAAAACCATCAGATTTAGTTGAATATTGTGAATTCAAATTGTGGGATGTTGATGGAAGGGTAGTGAAGAATTCCTGGATTTTTTTCTGAACTGTATATTCTTTGAACTTTAAATATTTCAAGCATTTTTGTTCAGTTGTCGAGTTGCTTATTAAGTGGATTAATCACCTTGAGTTTTCATAATTAGCCGTCTTTTCTTTGTCATTGCCTAATGTGGCAGAGCTTATGTTCTTTTTCTTTTGGCTTTTTCAGGTATGAATACAAGCAAGAGTGAGACAGTGAAAGAGCACCCATTAAAACCCTCTAGAAGATCTATGCCATGCTTAGCCCAGAGCCAAACACATCCTCAGAGTCTAAGCAAGCATTCATCATTTCTGCAGCCAAATCGTGTGCAGCCACAGCCCCAGCCTCAGCCTCTAAGTGCAGGGACATCTACAGCTGCAGTGGATGTAGTGTCAGAACGAGGTAGGAGGCTTTTCTTTTCCAGGAGCTTCTTCCAACACTGGGAATGGAAGGGATCTATGGGATCATCGCTTGAAGTCCTGTGATCTTAGACACAGTCATTAAATTATAGGGGCATCTGGTAAGCTTTGATTTCTTTAGATAACTACAATTGGAGAGATGTTTTTTGCACAAAACCACTAAAAGAACCATGGTACTGAGTTCTTGAGACAAGGGCCAAATCCCTATGAATTCTAGTTTGTGTTTGAAAAAGGAACTACTTTTGTTTTAGGATTTCTGTTTTAGCAGATGAGCATACTTAACAGAGAGACCAGTCTAGTTGGAAATCCCGATCACTCTGTGTGTCATCTGTTGCCAACTGTTGCCATACAGTGTTACTGACTGAGTAAACCTTTATAGAACAAGTTAATTCTGCTGGCTTCTGCTACAGAATTTTGATAAGTCCTTCCTTAATGCTGATAGGCACAAATTATTACTCTAGTAATTTATTTCACCAAGTTAAACTTCTCCCAGGAGTAGAGTAAAAGGCTTCACTGAAGTGATCTTGTGCTTTTTTCCATCATTGGAAAGTTCTATTCAAATTTTCAGCATTTGTTTTTTCATTTGAGTCACTGACAGCTGTAAAAAGTGTACCTTTTACACAGAAAATCTGAGTGCTAATATTAATATTGCGTTTATTCCAGCTAAAGTGATGGAGACTTTGGAAAACAACTTGCTTAAGCTGTCTAATACAGAATACGGTGATCCATTTTCAGGTAAGTATATGTCTGAACTGAAATAATAATAAATTAATGATTCTTCAATTACACTTGCAGTATTTAAATGTGGAAAGGCTATACTTATGCTGAACTGCCAGGTTTTTTGAAAGAGAAGACTAAATGTGGCTAAAGAAGTATGTGGTCTCATAAATATCCTGATACTTGATCACCTTTTAGACTAACAGTAAATAGGGGCTAAAGATAGAGAAATATTTTTTTGTACATTTAGTGTAACCTTTTCTCATAACTATTTTTTGTAATACAATCACTTGGAAGCATTGTATTTAAAATTCCTTTGAAATAGTTATTATTGTTCAGTTATTATTATTCCTGTATAGTCAGTATTGTCACAGCTGCAGTTGTTATGTTGTTATTTTTGCTTTAGATACTCATATATAAAAAGGGTTTCCGGTCTGACAAAAAAAAGAAGTAACTAGTAAGAAGAAAAATAGCTGTAATTTGGACATACTTGTACCTGCATTAATGCCATTTTGTTACTTTATTTAAGTCAAGGAAAGTAGGAAAGGAGTTATTCTTAGTACTTGGAACTACGAAATGAGTCTATCTATACACACACGACTAATAATTTGCAATTTCCAAAATTAATTAATTTTTAAATTCCCTGGCCATGTATTAACCATCTGAAGTAGACACAGATATTTCTGTGAAAGATCTTGTTGTTCACAGTCAATGTAGCACGAAGCTAGAAATGGTTTCTTCATGCTGAAGGAATGAGATCTGCTTTCAGATAGTGATTTCTGCTCACCTCTCACATGTTTTACATTGATTTTTCTGGTTGCCCAAAATATGTTATACGTAAGAGGCTCTTCAAGGTCTCCTAAAGAGGTAGCAGCTGGAAATGTCAGTGAAATTGATACTTCCTCCAAAACAAAATCAAAATATTCCAAAATTATGACACAAACCAAAAATTTGGCATGAAGATTGTATAAGAAAATCATGTGTCTCAGTGAGGTTCCAGTTGAAGCTCTTGCGCTCTTATACTCTCTTAGTGTAATTTGTTTAATTGGGTAGACAAGCACAGGTACTAGAAGATTTCATTGTTATAATTTGCTTCAATTTTTTTTTAATATCCTGTTCTGTTATTTACTAATTTCTTACAAATACACATGCTAATATTATTGCATATTTAGGAATAGTAGCAGTAATTCTTTCTCACAGTAAGTGCTGCGTGGTTTTTCATTTGCATTACCTAGTTTTAACCTGAAAAGTAACATGGAGGGCTCAGTGATTGAAGAAAAGGTAGATTGAGTCTTATAAGATCAAAATTGCGTTAAACTTTCGTGTGGATGATTCTCCTGTTCTGACTGCCGCTATGCTCTTTGAAAAGACAGAAAAAAATATTTAAATGGTTGCCCTTTTGCTAACTTGATTCTTTAATTTGCCTCTGTTAATTGAATCAATCCCAAATTAGATGACTGAAATCACTGAAGTTGTTCTGTGATTACAGAAGTGTCATTGGTTAGGATGTTCAGCTACAAACAAGACAGGAAACAGTATTTATAAATAAATCTCAGAAATCAGTGTAAGAATTGCTTTAGATAAAAACCAGCATTATCAATTAGGTTCACAAATCAGGAACAGTTAAAGGTGCATTTAAGAAAATGCCCTTTCTGTGAGCCTTGAGAATACAGTTTGTATGATCAAGGATCATATTTATATGGGTAAGAATTTGTCTTCAAGACTAAAATTTTTTATTTTATCCTGAATCTGGGGGGACGTTGGGGGGGAGCAGGGAATATTTCACCAAATAGATAATCACGATGCAGCACTGCTGAATTTTTTCATCGGTACTCTGGCACTTTGATGGGGTTTGCAAAACAGGCTGATTAATGAGTATCATCTTCTTAGTGAACCTTATCAAACTACTCTCCTGAGTATGTGAAAGAATGCTGAATTAAGGAAATGTGGTGATATTTTAATTAGGCACCTTATGCAACTGTATGTAAAATAGGCCAAACTGCTTTCTCCTCTTCCAGAATTGTGTCCATAGACAAAGTATTTTCTTGTGAGAAGGGAATTAACAGGCATCAGATAAACAACTTCAGTGGAAAGGTTCTCTTATTTCAATTGACTATAGATGAAGCCATAAATGTATTGGACTTGTTTAGTTAGTTATGTTCTTTTTCCTGTCAGTTTTAGGTCATAAGTAGTGTTTTAACTTTGAGGAATCACTAAATTCAAGCAAAGAATGGGTGTTGAGGTTCTGTAATGTATAACATGAACTGTGAGGTTTCAGATGTCCTGGCATGCTCAGTGCCTAGCCAGAGCTCCATGGGATTTCCCACCCAGTGAATGTTACGATCAGGGCTTTCGGATCTTACCTAGATCCATATCACCTGTTGCTTGGATCTGGATGTTCAGTAAAAAGTTAGGCCTTGCATTTCTCAAAGTGTAATTGTAGAATTTGTCGTTCTGTGCAGAGCAGAATCATGTTTTTGCTTCTACTTCCTTGAAAAAATATGTTTTCCTATATAATTATAGGAAAGTAAAAAGTTCTGGTTTAAGTGACCTTTGTCACTTGGTGTGACTTGAGTTCACAGAAGATTAAACTAAGATCAGAGTTCCCAATTCACCAAAGAATATTAATCTCTCCAGCTTCACCGCAGCTTCTCATCGAGTGAAAGTTTCCTGTTTTTTGACTGTTCAGAAAATGCCTTTTTACCCAAGAACTTCTACAGGAGACTAATACACCTGCTAACCAATACAATGTAGTCAGTGAAAAACTAGTTACAGTGAATTTATTCTCGACAAGAAGACACATTCATTTTTTTTAAAGTAATTTAGCTGCAAGTAACTAGTTAAATCCTATAACCACACACATGGGGGAGTTTTCTGAATAAGGTTTTCGCTGAGAACATTCCAATTTGTCAAGATTTCTTCAGAAATATTTACACAAGGTTAGAAGAAAGTAGGATTTCTCACCATGGGGAAGACCACCACAGAGCAACCAGTCCCCTGCAGCTGAAGCTGTGTGTCAGGGGAGGGGAAGGCTGAGATTCCAGTAACGGAATTGTGCAGGAGACACCAACTTTGTAACGTTGAGTCACAGGCTGTCTTAAGGTAACACTGATTTTTTTCCTGAAAGAGGCCTAAAGTTTTTGTTCTAGTGTGAAATGAGAAGACTTCAGCTTTCATAGAGGCAGTAGAAGTATTTACTGGCTAGGTATATAATCTTTGATGCCAGACACAGGAGAGATGTTTATGTGCGATGACAGAGACAGTCAGGCAAAGTCTTGGTGTGGAATTTTAGGTAACAATAATAGTATACCTGTGATACAGGACTTACCTGGACTACTCTCTTGTTGATGCAATAGTCACAAATACATAAAAGGCATAGATTTAGCAAAACAGGGAAGATATTTTGCATACTTTTTTAGAACTGAGTGTCAGAATCTTGTAAGAGCTTAATACAAGAAAAAATGATAATACTTGTGTTGTATTTGTAGATACATGTAAATTTGCCTTACACTAGAACTTAGACATTGAAGTTTGAACTCACTGCTGTAACAATAAAATTCCAGTGTCATCTATTTTTTAATACATTTGAAAGTCACACTAATGACATTCAGACATTTGACATTCATTCTCTGAAAGGGAATTCAACGTTATACTTTTTTCAAAGTTTCTGTCTGCGGATACTTGCTTTAAAAAGTATGTATTTATATGATCTTCTGTTTTTACTGTGCTTTGTTCTTCTTCTGAAAGACATGGTCAGTAATTACTTTGATTGTGCCAGCTGGATTGAAATGACGTAGTTTTAACATCAGTTACTGAATTTCTGACTTTACTGCAGCTACCAGAAATAGCTTGTGACTTTAGCTGCAGGTGGAAAAAATAAGCAGGGAATAGTTAGTTCCTAGTAGCTACATAGTAACTGCATACAGAGAGTCACAGTAATAAAAATTTGTTTCCCTGTAGAACTTCTTTTTTATTAAAGTTCTAGAAACATAAAAGAATTGCAGACACATTAGAGCTAACTAATGAGGTAGTTAATCCATAATCCAGGAGCTGCTTCACTGGTGCACGGATACGTCTGTGTGCGCAGGTGTTTATAAAGAAACAGTACTGGTAAAATTTTGAAATAACGCTTTTCTTCTTCCCTAAAGGCCGTGATATGCATAAAGGAAAGAAATCTTATCTTTGAATAATCACAGATTTGGCTGGCTATCTTTTTGAAAATAAATCTGAATGTAAACAATTTTACTGAAAGTTGTTTACACTAGAATAATATGCATCAACAGTTTAAAAAATCGTCTTCAATATAATCTCTGTTAAAATTACAGGAGGTAGTTACTACATACCTTTTTGGAGATTTGAGTGTGCAGTTGACTGAGTTTAAAAGAATTTAGCAGTACTTTATTGTTGAACAGAAAATGAAGTAATCTTTGAGTTAAGATAAAGGGAATTTACATGATTTGCAGGATAATTTCTTTTACGTTATTTCAGTAATAACTCCTTTTTTCTAAGAATACCTTTTTTCTTGCCATAACTGAGATAAATGCTCTCTATTAATGCATGGTATAGTGAAAAAGAACTCTGTAAAGTGCAAACGCTCACAAAACTAGTAAATAATATTCCACTGATTGGTCTGATCTTCAGTTGTCCTTTGGCTTTGCAAAAGGAATAGAAGGACATTGTTTGGACTTATATGTGACATGTTTTTCCATTTGCTAGGTCCCTTTCCACTGTTAAAATTACTATTATAACAGGTTTGGCTTCCTTTATGATCACTGCAAGCCAGATTTACAAAAGGGATTTCTTATTACAATACAGAGTAATCCATTTAAAAATCCAGTTTATCACATACATAGTGAAGGTGTCAAGAATTTAATGAGTTAGGACATACTGGAAATCCAATTAGACTAGGAGAAAGACTTGTGAATCTGATAGTGTGCTTGTTAACTTAAAAATCCAATTTGCTCATTCTACTACAATAAGCATGTAAGTAGCTTTCGGCAGATCCTACCATCAGAAATGGCAGAGAATCGTCAGAGGGGTCTGCCCTCCACTGTGAGGCTGAAATATTTCATTTCAAATAAGATGTGAAAAATGAGTAGTGGATAATATAATCAATAGAAATTGACATTCAGGATTTAGATATAATGAGTATCTAATTTTAAGTTATTTGGCAAATAAGACCAACAGTCAGAAGCAAGTAAAACAACACTAATTTTTTTTTTTCAATTTTGTGGGTTTTTTTTGCCAAATTAAATTAGTTATGAGAGATTTATGCATAGTAGCTCATCTTCCTTAGCATGACATGAAATCCTTCCTAGAGAGGAACTTGATCATGAATGGTGTAGTTCATAATTTTGTAATAATGTCTACCTTGTATTCTGAATGTATTCTGAATCCAATTGCTACAAGGCTTATATGTAAGAAACTCCTGTACTTAAGTGTCATGCTGCAATGTAGTGAGCTGAGAAACGAAGACCTTAACCAAAGTTAACAATCCCACAAAGTATCATAATAACTGCATGATAAAAACTTCTTTCAGTGCTCGATTACAGAAGTGCTTGTAAGTGAATTTTGATTAAATGATGTTATGATAGACAGAATGACCTGTGCAATACATACAATGTTTTCGTAAAAGTAGAGACTGAAATATCAGAGAGGATGTGACTCAAGAAAACCGGGTTCAGTTTCTGCTTCAACAGAAACATGATGTTTCCATTGTGACTTTTAGGGTAATTTTTTTCAGAAGCTTGTGGTCCTTAGGCAATGCCTGCATAGGTAAGGGCTGTCACATCTATTCTGACTGTGTTGTGAGATGGCTGAAAAGCTGCATTAGGACAGGGTTTTTTTCCTTTATTTGGTGTATAAGGGAATTGTCCAGCTCTCATATTAGAGCGAGTTCATGCCTGGAGAGCTGGCAGTGTGGATGAAGAAGTTGTGTGATCTGTTATGGGCATAGTGCTCACTGAAGCGTAATAGGGATCGGTCCTCAAAAAGCTTAATATTGAGGTCCAAAATCTCAAAGTGCTTTAGGCATTTAATCTGCCTGTACCTATTCTGTACACTATCTTAACTCCTCCAAAGAGCAATACCTGCCTGACCCACCTTTTAAAAACGAGAAATATTCTGTGTAGTGGTTACCACTGTCTGAAACCTCATAAGAAACTGTACATTAAGAAAACCCTGTGCTTGTCTGTTAAGGTAGTTTTTGATATATAAATACAAATACATAGGTAGCTGTAAAATCTTCTGTGTTATGTATACAATATGGTATTCAGGTGCACAGCAGAATAATATAAGATGAACCCATCACAATGCTACTTATCCAGGTGTCAAGTGATATCCTACTCCAGGTTATTTGTTGTTTCTAGGACTAAAATTAAGACAAAGGGGGATTAGTTTCTTGACCAATAATCTCATTCATACTAAAGCTTTACAAGGCATATCCTTAAATGTGTAAAGACTCGAAGGACTGAGTCAAGAGTCATCCTATCAAAGTTTCTGAAACAGGAATCATTTAGGATTTATTTTTATGCTGCTTTTTCTTTCCATAACTATGCCACATTTCAATTGAAGATGTATTTGCTATCCTACACTACAGTTACCTAAAATGCATGTTACAGGGAAATTGAGTGCTTTTTATCCTGTAACTGTCATAAAATTAAAATGCACTTTTGTCCCTTCAGAAAAGTATGACAGAAAGAAAGGTAGCCAAGCAGGTAAGAAGGCCCAAAAGTGAAGATGCAAAGTGTGTACCGAGAAATCAATTTCTAAACTAAATGCTGCTGCATTGTTAGGTAAAAGACTCCTAGAAATGAAAGTTTCTCCAACATTTTATCTTGTAAGTGCCCGTAGGCAAATCTTACGGTCATGCATCAAGCATAGCAAAACTGTATGTCAGGAAGCGTAGATAGGTTTTTGTGATGTATGAAGACTGAAGTTACTCATCATGGGTCTGTATTACAAGATAGCAAAACAGAGCAACAACTAGAATGAAGAGATCTGTTTTCCTCTTGATTAATGCTTGAATCTTTTTAAAATCACTTTATACTATAATGATGAGGATATTAAATCAGAGAAGAGGTTGTCAGCTTGTAAGTCTAGAGGCAGAGAACAAATCATATTTCAATGAAATCAATGGGAATGTCACTATTCAATAAGTCAAGGAGTTTTCTTTAATTAGGTACGTCCTTAAATTGATACACTTATAATTGTTAGCATACCTGAATATATAACTAAGTAATGTGTACTTTCAGCTTGGATCCCCACTTATTTAAAATTCAGCCTTTTTCTTTTCTATCTTATTTTTGCAGTGTTAGGGAAAGCTAAGCAGTTTAAAACAGAAACCTTCCTTTTTCTGACTTGACGTCATAATAGCATATTAATTTTCCTTTCTGTAACAGGTCACCTGGGACTTGCAAACTGTATATATAAATTTAATGACTTATTGAAACAAAACTTTATGTGGCAGCAGTTCACCAAACTCTCAACTACCACACAAGTTTTAATTAATGTAACTACATAAGTGAAATACATCAGCAGGATATTGTTGTTGGCTATACTAATTGCTTAAAAATGCATTATATTTACTTTTTCTGCAAGCACATAGTGTTTTAAAGATAAGATTTTGTAGAATTAATATTTAAATTTTTCTTCTCCTTTTAATAGGTACTCTGAAAACTCACATAAAGAGCTTGCTTAAAGGGTCATACACATTCTGTTTGCATTAGCAGTAATAGTTTACCTGAACAGCCCTGTGAAAAAAAATCTGCCAGAAGCATAAAAAAAACAAACAGGGAGGAGTTAAGAATGAAGGCAGATGTCCTTTAGATGTCCTTGTCACTTTGAGGACATGGGCATGAGCGTACAACAGTCCCATCCTCCCATTTGCAGTCCTCCCACTGCAGCAGGCTTTTTCTTTTTTACACCAATCATGCTTTATTCCCCCCTTCATTTTTTCCCTTTTTTTCCCTTTTTTTCTTTTTTTCTTTAAGCTCTTAAGGTTTTGCAGAGTTTCAAAAAAAAAAAAAACCCAAACAAATCCAAACCCGTATCCAATTAAAAAATCATGAGCACTTGGAAGTCCCCTGGCATATAGGAATGGGACTTCTGGCTCATGTCTTTTAAATGTGCCCAGTAAAGCACAGATGGGACAGCGCTTACAAAGAGTGGAGAAGAGAACATACGTTTGGGGAAGCGAGCGGTGATTTGAGATCTGTCTTAACAGAGAGCCATCTTTCTGTTAATTGGTGTAAAAGCCTGAATTTCCAGAGCAATATGAACTGGTTTGTTTGTTGTTGGTTGGTTGGTTGTTTTTTTTAATGTCCTGTGACTTCTTGCCTACACCCTCCCCCTCCCAAAGTCAAGCAGGCCGGTCATGGTGGTTGGCGTTAGAGCCCATCCAAGAACTATAAGAGCAGCGGGAGCTGAGAGTTGTTCTCTACAATAACAACCAAGTGAGTTATCGTAGGCCAGGGAAGGCATGATGGGAGATAAAAAATGAAGTAAACAGTAGGTTTCTCACAGTGCAGAGGAAAAGAGCTCGAGGCAGCCAAGCTTTTCTCGTGACGTTTTGTGGAGCTGCAGCCAAATAAAGACTCCGTGTTTGAATTCAAAGATGGATACTTATAATGCAAGTCAAATAGAAACACTGTTAGTCCATAGCATTGCTTCTGGGGTATGTTGCATTAAAAAAATCCTTGAGCAATACGACGCCAGGCGTGGCATTTAGGGTTGCTATCTTGGTTTGGCTTGTAGCAATTCCAAATGGCTGTTAAAATGCAAAACCAAATAATAAGGATTGTGGAGAAAAACATGACAGATAATAGTGTTACTTTATAGACAAGCATTATATAAAAATGTCACGGAAGTTTAAAAACTGCCATTATTGAAGGAAGGCTTAAGGAGTTGAGTCACTGTGTTTGTATTGTATTGTATTGTAGTATGCGCTAGTGACACTATCAAGATCAAGTTAATTTAGGTCATATAAGTTTATCTTTAGGGAAACCTCGTTTTGTCTTGGTGAGTGAAAAAATAACAGAGGAGAAACTTTTCTCTTTTAATAAAAGTGGTGGATACCTTATTACAGAAATAGCACCTGGTCATAGAAGAATACAAACACAGCGTCAATGCTGCTAGTGACAAAGTTTCATTTCTGTCATCTTCACTCAAGGTCTTTTTCTAAACCGAACATATTTAATGCTCTAATCTTAAAAAATTTTAAAACTACTCAAAAGAAATTTACAAAAAGTTTAAGAAACAAAATGAGCCTCCCAAAACAAACACACATTGCAATTGTTCTTTCTATCCTGTTCCACTGTAGAAGTATGATGCAATCTGTCCTGGTTTGAGCTAAGTAGAACTAATTTTCTATTTAGTGATTTTACTTTTCAGCTCTGTCTCTTTTAAGTGGCTTAACTTGCTGAAACTAGCAGCATGTTTTTCCCAGACAGTGTGTACTGATATTGTTCAAGGCCAAGTGTCTCACCATGGGTGCTGTGTCTGCACCTACGGGGGGAAGCGGACCCAAAACTGACCAATGAAGTATTCCATCCCACATACGTCATACTTGGTATAAAGCCGAGGGATCACAAGGGTCTCGACCCTTCTTCCATCTTGGAGCCTTTCCATCTCGGACCCTTCCGTCCGTCTCGATCCTGCAGTGGCCGAGGTCTGAGCAGAACCCTGCTGGTTTGTCTGCCGCTGATCCTGATTTGTGTGTTCCTGCACCCTGCTCCCACTGCTGCTGAGCTTGATCTGGGACTTTTCCAGTGCCCTGCTCTGCAGAGTCTCTGGTGACATATTCGTCATTGGGGGAAGGATTTTGTATTGGTTTTATATATATTTGTACATATCTCTATATATTTTGTTATTTTCCTATTTATATTATTATCCTGTAGTATTAGTATTATTGTTTTATTAAACCTGTTGGTTTTATTTTCCAACCCGTAAAGTCTCTCTCCCTTATTCTCTTTTCCCTTCTGGGGAGGGGAGAGGGGTTAATAGAGAGCATCTGTCCAGGATTTAGTGGCCAGCCCAGCCCTTATCCACAACACAATCCATTGAACTTTTTCTTTGAGTATATTTATTTATATTAAAAGATTCTGGTTTAGTGTATGCTGAAGAAGACATAAATGGGACAACTAGGCTATTCAAAGTATCTACAAAGCATTCTTTAGGTGTTTGGTTGACATTGATGTCTAAAACTACATGAATGTTAAGAAAAATATACACTTTTGAATATACTTTTAAAATATGGATTATATGCTATGTCTCTCAGTCTGACATTCCTCCAGACAGGTGTAACAAATGCTTATTCAAGTGCAATGTTTAAATGTTATGTTTTACTCTTCATTCCTCCCCTTTTTACTGTATTGATACCATTACTTTATGGGACAGTGCTTTAAGTGCATAAATTAAGTCATCAACTGCTGAAAGGTACAGTAGCATGTATCATCAGATTCTAAATTTCTCTGTTTTTATGGGTTTTTTTTTCTTGCTAAAACCTTTTTTGAGTACATTTCAGACAAGATAGCAGGTATATTTAAATGGCAGGTAACTATTTTTTTACAGATAATACATGCTACAATTCAAAAGCGGTGTCCATGAGAACATAAGAATATTTAGCATGCAAAAGTATGTTGAGCGCTAAAGGAAAACTCATTTCATAACTTTAAATTGTTTAAATGAAACATTATGCATTTTCGCAAATGGGTTTTTTTTGAGTGTTAGGTATACTCATAATGTCTAATCCTCTAAAACTTTCCTCATTAAAAGGGACATTTTAATGTAAGTAGAGTCTTTGTTTCAGCTTAAATGGCCTATCTACATCCAAAAATTTAGGTTTCATAGGCCTGTCTCTTCATTTTATTAGCTTATATTATGAGACCTTGATCGTTAGTAAAGCGAAGAGCTCATCACGTTTGGGCGTGAGTCAAATCTGCAAAGTTGCTTAAGTATCCTGTTTCCTACTCTGTATACCTATTCCGTGAGATCTTCTTCACAGTCTTTTTATTACATTCAGTGTATTACACAGAACAACCTGTATATTAGGTCAAAACATTGTTTAAAATAAATAAAATCTCTGACAGTTAAAATGGACCATTTCATACATTGAGAAATCCCTTCACAGGTTTGCTGAGGTTAGTATTGATACCAGAAATTACCAAGGGCCCATTTTGTGTAATCATTATGTAAGTAGCTAAATTGCAGAAAAAACAACTCTTGGTAAATGTTCCAGTTTAATGCTCCATCTCAGAAGTCTTTAGGCTACATGAGATAACTGTGGTTATTTTTTTTTCTGTAGTACTTACTGCAGAGAATTTAACTGAACAGCTTAATGAAAAATACTTTGTTGTTGCAGATGAGCTTTTATGAATATAAAATTCAGGAAATTCAAGATTCTGGTTCCCACAGCAACCATGACTTGTTTCTTGGCTTCTGTTTAGGGTTTAGAATTACTGGGATAAATGCCGTTCCCAGTTCCCCTGACTTTTCCCATGTTCATGTGAAAGCTGAGATGAGAACTTGGCTCAGGGTTTGTGGGTAACTTTTTTGTCTGAATATGTTTCTATTTCCAGTTTGTCCAAAATGTAATTGTGTGGGAATAATTATTTCATGTTTTTCATCTTTAAAATATTTTTTCAGGACTAACCATTTTCCAGCATTCATTAAAATTTACATGGTTCAACATTGTACAGGCATTGCCCCTGCTGGGTATACGTTAAATATTGTCTTGATTTTTTTGATGGAGAACGTGCAAGGAAATTAGATGTCTGGAAAAAAGGCTCCCTTCTGACACGGGATATAGAGTGACTCAGAAACTTTGAGTCCTAACTTGTCCGCAGTGATGATTCAGGAGGAAATTTAATCTGTGAGAGTGGATCTTAGTAAGCTTTGAGGAAGGTCCTCAGTCACCTGCAGCTATCTTAGGATACTCAGCTGATTTAAAAAAAAAAAACCACACCTCTTTTGTTGAGCAATTAAAAACAAATCCAATGAAAACAAAACACTCTCTTCATGGTGTCATTACCTTCTACAACCATCAGACACACCTCTTAAAATATGTTCTGAAGAGGTCACTGCAATACCTGAATATGCAAATTTTCAAATACTGTCTCTAGGGATGAGCAGCATGCATGTAGTGGAATTGGGCATTTTGATTGCTTGCTTAAATTTAAAACAAGATGTTACTCTGGTCTCCGAGATGCACCTGCCTATTAAGTTAGCACATTTTGAGTCTCGTGAGTCAAGCACAAAAGCATTTCAATATTTGCTTTTCATCGCTTTCTGGTTTTGGTTTTTTTTTTAAGCTACTGTGAAGAATGTTGTGGGGTTTTTTATTTTAATGGTAATAGAAAAAAGTTTCTGTAGGCCTTTTCCTAAAAATAGAAGTCACTTCTGGTTTGAGACAAACATGATAACATTTCATGTAAAGAACTTTTGCAGGAAAGGATAGAATATAAGTTATTGAAAAAGACGCTACTTAAAAGGAATATTCAACTGTGGCTGGAATGACACTGTTAGTTTCTCTGCACTGCAACCCAACTACAACAACTACAAAATAAGTCCACTGTTTTCTTCTGTTTTTCCTTCAGACATAGGAAAGGACAAAGACACATACACAGATGATTCAGAACATGGAAATTATGATGCTCGTACAGATCAGTCATTGCTTATTCAAAACAAGCTTGCCAGACAGAAAACGGAACCTCGGACTAAATCATCTTTAAAGGTAACGGACACAAAACTAATAAATTGTATCAATTGTCAGCATGTGCTTAAGTATTTTCAAAACACAATTTCTAAGTTTCAGCTTAAATAAATAGGCATCTCATGGTAAGAAATTTAGGTGGCTCCCATATTATAGTTTCACCTACGGAATCAATGCATGGAATTCATTGTACCAAAAGTGACAAAAATTATATAGAATCAAGGACTCTTAATGATTTGTATCAACAGCTCTGAGAAGCAGTAGCCTTCTTTCAAAAAATTTATATTGCACAAAATTAAGGACATGGGATTCCCATCATGGTGTGAAATTCATGTCAGCTGGGAGGCCTCAAGAAATCAGAAGAGTTTAGGAGAACAAAGTTCATGTAGCAAATGATCAGTCAAGAGTGATCTAAAGTATAGGATTCTCCTTCTAAGCAAAATCCAAGAGATAGCTAGATACATTGAGTGAAAGATAAATTTCACTTATGTATGAGAGTGTAGGAGTATTTTTGAGGAACCTGAACTAAAGCACTGGAAAAACCATCTCACCAGATAAAACTGACATGTTGTCTTGCTTAGTAATTACCTAATCGCAGTATTCATCACAATGCATTTTTTACAACAGTTCATCCACTGTAATGCTAGAGAATTGTGACTGATTTTTAGTTCAAAACATGTAATTTTTTTCTTCTCACTCTGAACTGGAAGACCCTTAATGCTTCTTTCCATAAGCATAATTGTTTTTAAATGTATGACAAATGACCTAATCTCAAGAAGTTTTGAATTATTTTCTTCTTCAAGAATTAGATCACTAGAAATTAGTGTATTCTGCACAACAGTTTTTACCGGCAATTCTCTGATTTTTGGTATGTAAAAGCGTGAATAATCCCATGCTACAAATGTAGAAAGGCTAAAATTGCTTTAAGGATCTATAATCATAACTTTGTGATTTTAGGATTGAATGCCATGTTTCACAGGAGTCGTGTAACTACTGTAAAGCTTGTTCTCTCAGTCACACTGATCATCGTTAGTGCTGGATTCTGGAACACAGATAGCAGGTTAAGGTGATTTCTGGGACTTCGTTTCATGAGATGCTTTTAGGGAAAAAAGCTTTTATAAAAACAGCTATCTAATAACCCTTAAGTAGGTTTGGATGTAATCGTATTTACAGATCAGAAGTCTGTGACGTGAAAATGAAATTTTGGCAATGACAGAGATGGGTTACATTTTTATCTGAATGGTTGCAATGAGAACTTTTGTGTTCACAGATTTTTTTTGTCTTTTATCTGCAAGGCTAGCTGAATTAAGACAGAAATAACAATGAATGGGTTTGGTTTTTTTTAATTTTCTTGATTGAATAGAGAAAGCCTTTTATATTAAATGTGGCCTAAAAGGAAGAAAAAATAGTGCAGAATCTGCAGAATTTAGACTATGTTATAGAAAACTAAGTATTTTTAGTAATGGGTAAGACCACTATCAGAAAAAGCAGCAGCAGATAATGTCTGTTTAGTAACAGGCATTTCAGTGTACTAAGGCAAAGTATTTTTTGTATTTTCATGTAAAGTATAAAACAACCACTAGCTGTGTTTTCTCCAAGGCCTGCGTTCAAAACTGATACAAGGTTTCTAGGCAAGCCAATGAGCTAACTTTCTTTCACAGTTTAAAGAGGAGCCTTGTATTTGTTTTAAGTTTAAACAAAAGTGCACTTTTTATGTCTCATCTTCGTATGTCCTGACCTACTAAGCAAAGTGCTTCAGAGTTTAAAAACAGTCTTGTGAAGTCACATCTGGCTTTTAGCCTTGACAACTCCTTTTATCACAGCAATTACTTTGGAAACTTCCTTCTGCTCTTATACCATTTTTGCAAATGAGGCAACCAAGCAGGATTCTCCTTCTGCTTAATGTTTGCCTGCCTCCGCAGGAAAAAGGCAGAGGGGATTTAGATTATTCTTATATTAGAAAAGAAGGTTACTACTTTGCCTTTGTATTATTTTACAAGTCTTTGTGGCAATTAGTGTAAGATGTCTGAGGGAAACTTTTTCCCAAAATGGATATAAAACTAACAAAAGAAGGCTTCTAATTCTTTTTGAGACTGCTGTAAGCACAGAAGACAGCTCTCCAGCTTTACAGCTGGTAAGTACTCTCATATATTTGGAAAATAAACTCATCTATCATGATTTAAAAAGTCTCCTCAGTCTGACCAGATAATCAAAATGAGAAACATTGCATTGCCAAAGCATACAAGGATGTAGATTCATTCTTCTTCTCTGCTTGTTAATTATTCTAGTTTAGACTTTATTTGGAGGGGTTGTTTTTACACCTGAGAGACTCGGGGGAAAAACTGCTAAAAAAGTTATTTCCAATTATTATTTGCAGTTATATTGCAGTTATTTGCAATATCCTTGGTTCTATTATCTGTCTCAATGATGTGCTACTTGAAAACTTCAGCAATAATGAACTTGTCTTGCTGACATGATGAAAGCCGATACACATTGTTTTCAGGAATTGTTTAGTCTCTCGGATTACATACATGATACTGCACTGTATTTTTTTTTTATTTCTGCAGTTTTAAAGCTTTAGAAACATCAAATAATTTTGATGCAGCATCTGGATGCCAACATTCATCTTTATAGTTATCTACATTTCTCATTTCCTTGATTGTGATTTATAATTCATAACCTCCTTTAGCTGGTATAATTTCAGAATCCACAGACTTCATATTGAAAAAACTGTGAGTTGTTCAGACCCATTAAAAAGCTGTCTTCATTATCCAGCTCTGGCATTTTTTCATCACCAACTGCTGTTGACATTGTGTAGAAAGTATGGCTTCATGTGTGTGATTCTGCCCAGGGATCTTATGCAGAGGAATGATGCCAACAAGTGGCTGCTGAGCAAAGTGTGGAATGAGTATTATCTGCTATGCCAAGGGAAATGTAGGAAGTTCTCTGACTGGAAAGTTGGTATTTGAAATGTTGTAATTTAACTAAGAAAGGAAAGGAGTCTAAACAGACTGTATCACTCGAATGGAAGGCAACATTTGTCCAGAGAAGCGGCAAAACTGTGAATTCTTTTCTGTACCAATTATTACCATAATAATTGTACATTATTACATACACAAAAGTGTATAGTGCAAGATAGGAATATTTGAGAAGTTACACTTCCATTTCCTTTCATTCACTACATTACTGTTACTCTCTTCGATCTGATGAATTTTTTATCAGATGAAGTTTTTATCTAGGTAGTGTATTTTGCTGTCTGGCAAGGAAAAGAAATGACTTTTAGAACAAAGACCACATACTATCACTATGGGTTCAGGAACTATAACGAAATGCTGCCTATACGGTAGCCTAGTTAACTGTCTTTTGCTGATATCCACTGGTATCCCCTATAATACTGAGTGTTCAGACTAGCTTTGTGTTGGATAGGATCTGAAATGGTTTCTCTTTCTTGAAATGTTACATAACTTCTGAGGAATTTTTAAATAAGATCTTAAATAAGCAATTAACCAAAATGTGGGGAGAATTCTATCTACTGAGATGGATATGTTACTGAAAATTCATTATAATTTGAGCAAAACTCAAATGTTCAGTGTAGATTATTACAGTGATAATTAAAGGATAAACCTACCCCTTAAAACCTGAAATGCTGGGTTGGCCAAGAAGTAATTAAGTGGTTTTTTTTAATAGATGAACATACATATCTTGAAATGTAACTAGCTTAATTTTAAACCGCAAATTCATTATGTAATTTGGTAGCTGACAGTTGAAGTTTGTTTTAGAAAAGGAAGTGCACATTTTCATTAACAATTTTTTATTTTGATTTATGTCGATTTCAAAATGGAAAATCAAAAGGAACATTTTCATCGTATCTTCCTGTATTACTTCAGAAAAGGAAAAAAACGCTGTGCAAGCTCATAAAAAGTTTTTGCTGTGTATGGTGAAGATGCCTTAAAACTACAGCAGTGTCAGAATTGGTTTGCTATATTTGGGTCTTGAGATTTTGATGTGAAAGATGCACCATGCTCAGGAAGGCCAGTTGATTATGACAAAATAAAGGTATTCATTGGCTCTAGTCGATGTTTAATGACAAAAGAGATGATTGCTGATAGTCTTAACATATTGAAATAGAGCGTTGAAAACTTTTTAAAAGACCTTGGAGACGTTAGGAAGCACAATATTTGGGTACAACAACGATGAAAGAAGATGATCATGGAGTAAATGTGATGAAGCAGCTCAAAGCACTACGAAAGCAGATATTCAGCAAAGGAAGGTTATGTTGTCAGTCTGGTGGGATTTCAAAGGTATTGTGTATTTTGCATTGCTTCCAAGGAACCAAACTCTTAATTTGGACATGTACTGTCATCAACTGCATAAACTGAATGATGCCATCAAACAGAACCGTCCAGAATTGGTGAATCACAAAGCTGTTGTGTTTCTCCGTGATAACGCTAGACCACGGACAAGTTTGGTCACTCATCAAAAACTGTTGCAGCTTGAATGGGATTTGTTACCACATCCATCATATTCGCCAGACCTGGCACCATCAGACTACCATTTATTTTGCTCTTTACAAAATATAAAAACATTTTTGAGCATGGAATCATAAAGTTGGCTGAAAGATGGCAAAAGGTGATTTAACAAAATGGACACTATATTGTTTAATACAGTTTTTTTTCCCATGAAAAATGCACCTTCCATTTACCCAGAAAAAAAAAGTGATTACTTTTTGGCCAACCCAATACATTGTTTAGGCATTTTATTGGATTCTTTGTGATTTTTCTTTTATCCCTCTCTCTCCTGCAAAACAAATATTTCACTTACAGAATTTCATGTTGGTTTTGAAAAGATGAATAAATTAAATGTAATATTTGCAGAAAGAGAATGTTCTTCAATATTAATATTTTATTTTCCACAGTTTTGCAGGAATTAATTTTTGTTTTCATTTTTTCCTTTTTAAGTCTATGAGTCTGAGTTGCACAGATCTGTACTATATGTTCCAATCCTGTCAAATTATCACTAGTTCCACATACATTATTTCACTCATAATCCTGCTCCTGCATTCAGTGGAAATCAGACATGCATGCTGAAAGAGAAGTTTTGGGAATAAAAATGTTTTAGTGTTTGAATAAGAATGAGATATGTTCAGCTGCCAACAAATACTGGAAAGTAGAATAACAAAGGGACCCTGACAGATAAGGAGTAGTCCACAAATGCAGTCTTAAAACACAAAAGTAAATAAAGCTTAAAAGGAATGACAGCAGATAAAATCAGTATCCCAGAACAGAATAACATGGTAAAGTGCAACAGAAGTTAACTTTGTGTTTATACTTCTTGTGTATGGTTTTCATCTGGTGTGGGGTTTTGTTTAAAAAGAAAAAAAAAGCTCAGAAAATATTTCAGGAAATGTGGGCCAAGTTGTGAGTAATTTTATCATAAAGATGAAAGTTTTGAAAAATAAACTTGTAAAGAAAAGTTTTCAGTGGTTGCATCAGTGTGGCCCTTCTTTTTAGATCCTTCCTATTAGACTTAAAGAGCAAATAGAAGTGGTTAAGTGTTACAAAAGGGGAAATCACAGCTAAGTGTTCTGCACAGCACAGTGTAGTATGCACAGGAATACAGCGGCATGGGCAATTACGGCAGCATCTCATGTTTACCAAACTGTGTTGCCTTTGATGCCCAAGTTAGTTGGGATAGCTTTCCATATGCAAATATGTCCCCAGTTTTCTTCTGTAGGTTATTATGCTCACAGTTTTTTGCACAAAGGAAAAAAATCCAACAAAACAATTGAAAAAATACCCAAGCCAGTATACACTTAAAATTAATCAATCTATATTTTTGTAATTAAGTAATTGAAAAGGTTAATATAATAAACCTGTTTCTGGCTTATCCATTCTAACACCCTCAAACACAAAAAGATGCTTGGTAACTTAGTCATGCTTAGAAATGTTCTCATAAAGTACACCTTAGAATATTCTCTATAGAGTATGATTTTTTAAAAAATAGTCTAGTACTAGTGTAAAATCTTTTAAAATACTTTCACAGCTAATTCCATGTAACTTAAGAAGTCTGTAACCTTGTTGTGGTCCCAGGTTTGATTTTCAAGCATCTTGAAACAAAGCAAGTATTAATTAGGAATCTCACTTTTGTTCATGGAAAAAAGCCCATTGTAGTTAGCATCAGAAATGTATTTATTTCCAGAAAATACTTTAAGGTGAGAGTTGGGTCATAAGCTCTGACTATAGACACTAACCACTGAAATGATGGCATCCTTCAGTGTGAATATTACTGAAGATGTTAATACAAAGTTCATGGTAACAGTATTAGGGAGAATTAGTAATCAAAATAAATGGGGTGGTTTTCATGAATCAGCCAGTAATTGCTCTACTTTGTATCATCTTATAAAGTTCTAAGAGCAATAATGAATTATATTGGATGAAATTTGGGGTTTTTATATAAGAAATAAGCATTCTACTCAGCATTAGAACAGGAACGTTATTCATGTAGATTTTGCAGTTTTAGGTAGTTAACCATGCTCAGGAGTTTCACACATCGGAGTTTACTTCTTTCAACATTGCTGCCCTAGTTTCTCAAATTGTTTCCATGGCTACTTCTGTCTTATACATGATTTAATATCCTTGAACTCATCCATTATTATCTCCAAAACACCTGTTAAACACTAAGACATTAAGAGATACAGAAAACTTCTTTTCCTCACCACTGATAACCAGTGTGCTTTGCATTGTAAGCTTCATTCTTCCCCTCTTACCTCTTCATTCCAAGCTGATTTTTCTTGCAAGTGTACCAAGTGATTGTCTGTATACATGTACATAGGATGATCCATGCAGTCCTGTAAGCTCCATGCCAATAAACTTTATGGTGGTGTTTACAAAAGTTTTATGTGCCAGCAGTCGGTTAGTGAGCATGTTGTTTCCATGAGAAAGCAAATACACTTCAAAGTTTGTTTACTTGTCTTTCATTCTTCACCCCATGTTTTCTGGTTCTACAACTATTTCACTATGTCTTTGTCTTTAAAAAATGCCACTGGCAAGGCAATACTCTTATGGAGTGGTGATGCTGGGACTCAGTGCTTGAAGTCAGTCCTTCAATTTCCAGTAGTAGCATTACTTTTTCTACTGGTAGATTCTTTGCTTCCCTTCTCTTCTTGTAGTTCTGTTGGGAAAAAAACCCAAGACATTTAAGTAAGTCTCTCTTTGGTATGTTGCTTTATTATTGGTAAGAGTTTATTAAAATTATCTTTAGCGTATTTAGCTGTCAGAATTCACAAGCTGTCTTAGGGAGAAAATGAATTTTATTCTAAACATCATCATCTTGAAATAAAAAAAAATGGGGGAGAGAAATTTAGCAAATTAGGGGTACAAATTGTAAAAGAAGAATCCTGAGGCCCAGCTGTGCTCATCCATCTATCTTTTGGATCCCAGATACTGGTCTGTTGGTATATTTACTTTCCTTGACATAATTTTACAAATCTAAATTCAAATTAAACCACCTACACAGAGGAAAGTTGAATTTCATCCTGTCTGCTGTACAGGCAAAATAAACATACCGTGCTGTGAGGGCTTAATTCTTGTGTCTGGTAGCAGTCAGCACTTACATAAGTGAGCACTCCTGTTGTTGATTATGACTGAGAATGGTTGTTCTTTATATGTTGATATGCATGTGCACCTTCCTTCCATATAATCTTTTTATTAAATAAATGACAGTCCTTACAGTCAGAGACTGTTCACTGCCAAAGCTGCACCTGAATATAATAGTTGTTTCTCCCCACACCTTGGGTCAGTGTAAGCTGCTCCAGGCTGAGTCCAGTGTGCTCAGTACATGCTGCCAGGCTAGCACTCACGTTCTGCTGTTATTGATGCATTATAACTATTGGTTGTGAGGTTAGTGGATGAAAATATTTTTTAGACATATTCTAAAGCAACATAAAAGCGCATCAGCAGCAAGCTACTAACAGATGATGTTAAAATAAATAGTTCTCAACCTCTGTATTTGCTGGTACGTATGTGTAATCTAGTTAGAAATCATGCTCATTTTCATTGTCATTGCTGGCAACTTTCAGGAAACTGTAAAGCAAATCATTTAAAGTAATAATAAAAGATATTGCTCCCTGCTCTTAATTTAGCATTTATATGTTAGATAGTGGTAATGAAAAATCTTATACATGAAACAAGCAAGTTAGACAGTTTCGTTTATGTCAGACTTGATTTACTGGATGTTGATAATAAGTTAAAATGAATTCATTTATTGAAATAAAGATACACAGCTTATAATAATGCAGCTTGTCCTAGGCTAAATTAACACTGAAGTACTTTGAATTTTTCTCTGAATAAAAATTTTCGTGTCACTATTCCAACCAGAGTTAATAATAACATGAATTCAGACAGATATAAAGTTGCTGAACAAAATATGTTGAAGTAAAGATTCAGTTTCAATCTCTATGTAAACAACCAATTATTGTCTGCATTATTTCATTGTATAGATCAATGCCAAAATAATAGAAGAGTCCTCAAAATGCTTTTTTATTAATCCTCTAGAAGAGTTAACACAATATAAGCTGCTAGAGGCTATTTCCAAGAATTGGTCAGATGAGTAGTCATTGAATTCGTGACCTTAAGATCAGAAAATGGCACTCTCTCTTTATATTCTGAAGGTGATCATTAGAAGAGTTTAACCTTTTTACCTTGGCTTGAGTGCTGTTAATTTTGATTGAATATTAAAATCTGACTTTAATTTACAAAATAGGCAGTATTTTATATTATTAATTTAAATACTATAACATGCTATTGCAGTATATAGCATATGCAGTATATTATTTTTTACTAATTTTCAGTGTTTCAAAAATTACTAGTGGTTTTACTATCAATAAAATACGCCAAACCTGAAGTCTGCTAGACCATGTCATTTACTCTTACATAAATCTAAAATTTGCTTATTTTCGAAATGGTTCCAACTCCCTCATCTAGAATATTTGTTTCTATGTATAGGGTGAAAAATTGGCAAAAGTTTACTCTACAGAGCAGAACAGTAGACTGAAATCAGTGGTTTATAGTTATAATAGTTATAATTTCTGCAAATTG
>NW_010190075.1:40623-46838 GCF_000695765.1 Mesitornis unicolor
CCCGTAAAACAGCTGTTCACACTTTGTAAAGAGGCCATTTCTTATTAATTAGAATCTGAAAAATAGTTTCTTGAAAAATTTTTCCATGTTGGCTGAATCCAAGGAATATCTTCTTGTATCAGATTTTAATAGAAATGCTAACTTTATTTTATAACTTTGCTAAATATTTGCATTACAGTTTTGTTTCATTTTTTTGCTTGAGCAAATGCTTTTCTCTTTTTCTAGGTTAAATTCATCAACTTGTGTAAACTGTAAGCTTCAGTCAAATGATATTTTGAATTGTACACTGTTTTAGACATTGAAGTAGTGTGCTATGTTATTTGTTATAATAAGCATAAGCTATGAATCAACCAGAAATGATGGTAATAATAAAGAAGACCAAGGAACTGCAACAGATCGGTATTGACAAAGCCTTAGGTAAAATTTTATTCTGATACAAATCGGTGTATTACTATTCTGCATTAGGAACAAGTTTACTGTTGGGTGAGAAAGCACTTCACAGCCTCAGTACACAAATAGATGAAGTTTAAAGTTCTTGTATTGAAACACTTGGAAAGAACAAAGAGAAGTTAAAACTTTGAGTTTGCAAGCTGAACTGTACAGCAATACTTGAAAAGGAATTTCTTAAATCAAACTTAAGTATTTTTTTAATATATGTGTAAATGTAGGAAAGCTGATTAGATGGATACTGTTTCCTAAAATCTGGAAAACTAAGAGGGCAGAGAGGATGAAGAGGACTGGAGAGATTTTTCAGGTGAAACAGGAGATCTTAGAAGGAATAGAGGAGAGTAAGGGCTTTGCACAAAATATTTCTGATGCTTTTCTGCTGCAGCGTGTTGAGAAAGAGGTGAAAGAATGAATCAGAGATTTTTCGATCCAAACAGCTGATAGATAATAAATGTGCTTTCGCCTGAATGCCCATTGTACTAAAAGACTGATTCACAGTGCTAGGTGCAGATAGTGCCCAATATACATCGACTCATACTTTTAATCTGAATTATTGCCCTCTGTTCTCCATACACATTATGGAGCTCCTTCGGATCAACTGAAAAAACACCTAAATCACTGGATAAATTATTTTACTGGCACAGGTATTCCTTCTAATATAGGTGGACTACATTGCTTGAGAATTGCACTAAAGTGAAACTAGTGAAGTCGAAGTAGCGTTAAAGTAAATCATTCCTGAAATTGATAGAATATAGAGTTCACTGCACAGTTGCAGTAGGTGACTTCAGTATCACACATCTCAACTTGTGGCCGTACTCCTCTGAGCGTGGTCTGAGATGAACAGATGGAAAATTTCTTGCTGGCATAAGTGCAGCTTATTATTTATTGAGTATTGCCCCCAAAGAATCCTGTTTGGTGCAGATGAATCTGGATGAAGGGATTGAGTGCACCCTCAGTAAGTTTGCAGATGGCAGAAGTGTTGATCTGCCTGAGGGTAGGAAGGCTCTGCAGAGAGACCTGGATAGGCTGAATCCATCCATGGGCTGAGGCCAACTGTGTGAGCTTCAACAAGGCCAAGTGCCAGGTCCTGCACTTTGGTCACAATAACCCCATGCAGCGCTACAGGCTTGGGGACCAGTGACTGGAAAGCTGCCAGGCAGAAAAGGACCTGAAGGCATTGATCAACAGCTGACTGAACATGAGCCAGCAGTGTGGCCAGGTGGACAAGAAGGCCAACAGCATCCTGGCTTGCATCAGAAATAGTGTAGCCAACAGGAGTAGGGGAGTGATCCTTCCCTTGTACTCAGCACTGGTGATCTAGTCTGCTTTTGTGAAATACTTGTGCTGGAATTCTTCATAGTTGAAGAGAATGTTCATTGCTTGTGTCCTGAACCTGAAAAAAGTGTGGGTATTCAAACTTGCACTTTCAAACCTTTGTCTACTTCAAACTTTCTACTTCTATGTCACCTTCAAACCCTCTGCCTCGTATCTTTAGATCATTATGTCTATGACATTTAAAAAATAAACATGTTTTTACTACTATCCCCTTTCAGAATTCTTTGAAGAGTTGACAGACCCTGTGTTCAGTGCACTGATAATCTTTCATAACAAAAAATCCAAGTAGGATGAATTTCTAAGACTAGCATCCTGTTGCTAACAATTGGAGTGTCCATAGACGTCTGGTGCTATAGATATGGGTGTAATGTATCTTACTTAAAACTAACATACTTGTTCTGGACAGTCTGTGTTAAAATGAGTGCTGCAGTCTCCAGAAGATGATGATAGTTTCGCAGTTTACCTTTTCAGATTTCAAAGTCTTCATAGTCTGACACCAGCCAATATAGTCACTGTCTATTCTGAATCATGCAAAACACAGAAGGCAAAAATAGCTTGCAGCAGCAGCATGTAAAGCAGGGTTTTTCCATATCAAGGTCAGAGAATCCCTGGTGTTTACAAACATGGTGGGAAGGAACTAGGCAAGATTTAAACATTGCTAGCATGTCATTGAAAAGCTACTTCAACTGGAATATCCAGGAAACCACTCCAATCAATAGCATTTCTGTTTTAAATTTTTAGATTTATTTCTCCCTTGGAGGATATTATAAGTATGTTCTATAAAATTTACCCAGGTACAAAGCTGGGAGACTTGGTTTAACTTCCTTGCTTTTACTTTATTTTTAATTTGTGCTGTAAAGTAAGGATTAAAACAAGTTGATATTGGTATGTACCATACAATAATTTTAAGATCTTTGCAGAGCTGAAAGAAATAGATATAATATGGGGTTTGTGGATCCATTTCATTTGGTTTGTTCTAATGAATTTGAAATTCTGAGCAACTGATGCATATGAGCTGCCTGTTCTTCTTACAAGTTCTTTACATATTCATCCTGTGGCTATGTGGATGTTGCCACACTTCAGAAAATGCTGCGTTACATGCAATTTGTGATGGGGCTCTTAATCTTTATGGATGCCATATTTAGCATATTTTTAATTTTGTCTTTTCCAGTCTGATGCCATGGCATCATCAGGTCTCTTCTTCAAAGATGGCAAAAAACGCATCGATTACATCTTGGTCTACAAAAAGTCAAGTCCACAGGTAGAAAAAAGAAGCACTTTTGAGAAGAATTTGAGAGCAGAAGGGTTGATGTTAGAACGAGAGGTGAGTCTTGTAGTTTAAGCAGCATAAAAACCCCTTTATAATATTGTCATACTTTACTGGATCTATAAATGATTCATGGCAATCTTGCAAGCCTTTCCAGTCAGGCTTTTTTAATGCTATTAAATTAATAATAACTATTGTTTGATAGTGTGTGTTTAACATGTTTTGGGGATGCATGCTTGTACGTATATACACATACACGCATGTATCCTCCAAAGTAAAATCACTTTTAAAATGTAGAAGTTGTAGTGCAGTATAGAGGGAAAACTTCCAGCTCCTTATGCTTGCAAAACAGAAGAAACTTCAGTAACTCATGTGTTGCTTTAATATATAACTTCTGTATCTTTCAGCAGAATCCATGATAGTAAATGTTTCTGTTTTTAAAGAGGTAAAGATTTTCAATGTCAAGTTAATCCATCTCTAGTTTACATGGCAGAATCTGCATTGATTTCTTTGAGCTAGACTAGTTTATAATTTAAGTGCTACTGTTCAGTCTTCTGAATTCTAATAAAGGCCTGTTATCCTACAAGAATTCTAAAGTGACCTGTTATTCTAATAGTATTTAAAAATAAATTTGTATTTTATTCAGAGTGCAAAGTTTCATTGTCAAATCTCTCCTCTCCTTTTTTTAAAATACTAAAACTTTAAAAAACTTAATATTAGAAGGGTGGGTTTTTTGGTTTTTTTTGGTAGTTGCATGGGTGTAATTTTGTTGCTTGAATCAAATCTGTTATAGTTTACTTTCCTAGAATTCCAAGTTAATATCTCTTTAAGGCTTCTAATATGGTTGCTGGTACCATAGAAATTAATTAATGTTTGTGCCTAGGTGCTCACAATCAGTCTTCTAAATAAATAATAAAAACAGGGTCTTCTTTGTGTTGCCAAAAACAAATTGTAGGGAATGTGGTGGATATTCAGGAATTTTCAATTTCCCTCTGTGAAATGATGGGCAAATGCTTTTATTTGTCCATCTAGAACCATTTCACATGCTTGTTAAATTGCTGCTGTTGTGTTTGGTATTTAGTTATGGCAGTATAAAACGAAGGAAAACAAAGACAGAAAAACAGCCTTGGATTTTTGCTGTTTTGTTAATTACTTATAAAACAGGCATATATTTAGTCTACCTGAAGTAAGCTTCTATACTTCATGTGTCTTTCATCCTGATTTGCACTTTTCAACTCTATAGAATTAGCTTACATCTTCTTTGTTAAAGCAATGAGCTTTTAACTGTTTTGAAGTCCTTCAAGTTCTAGCTGACAATGTAGCATGTTGAATATTCATAAACAACCAGCCTGACAGTAGTTTACATTTTGGTTTTAAGTCTTTTAAAAACTGTTTGAAGCCTCATAGAATAAATTAGAGGATTTGGGAATATTTATTGAAATCAGAACAAGCTCATCTGGAGTCAATTCAGAAGCACTGACATTCAGAACAAATGTTTTTATGAGATCGTAATGCTAGATACCAAGTATTTTAAGTTGTCTTCTAGTAGTATTTTTTTAATCCATATATTTTGAGAAAAAGAAAATCCTAGAAGTAGCATTATGGACCTGCTATGTAGAATTGTGAACATCTAAAATTTTATTAACCCTATAACTAAATTTTCTTTTACTTACCAATCCTTGCATTAGTTGAGTTTTTGGGAGGCTTTAATCAGACTTAACTCTGTCAAAATATTTACTTTTAAATACTCAAGCAAATACATCTTGGGGAAGGGTATGAAGTGTTAATAAGAAAAGATAAGTTCATAGCAGCTATTGCAATTACTTAACCGTTCCTTGGCATTACAATTTTGGCAAAGTGGGACCTGCAGCCTTCTATCAGCTGTTCTTATGTCTCAAGCAGCAGGGCACTCTTCTCCTGAAATGGGCGGCACACAGAATGGTCTTCAAGCTGCTCATCTAAGTTGATTTTGAAGAGATTTAAAATTGATTCATTTATTCCATGTCAAAAAATGCTGCATAAAGCCTGTCTCTACTTCTGCTGTGTTTGTGAGCAAAGATGTGTCCTACAGATTCCTTTAGACAGTTACTAGTTCATTCATATTGCAGAGTTTAGGAGAAAAAAAAAAAGTTACTCATTTTCCTTTTTCTGGCTCAGAGCTCCTCCAGACTTATATGACCACTTTGGGCCTAAAAGCAGAATTTGTCTCTGAAGAATGCTTTTAGAAAGGTGAATGCCATAGATGTTTGAATTATTAACGTGTATTTATTTGTTACCACTCTTTACAGCCAGCTGTTACAAACAGTGATATCATGTTTGTTAAAATTCACTGTCCATGGGAGACACTGTGCAAATACGCAGAAAGAATGAACATCAGGATGCCTTTCAGGTATTGTGGAAACTGTTTTAAGAAACTTGTCATTTAATGCTTAATATTAAAACTTCATTACTTAACTTAAAGCGAATATGCAGTCTTTGCATGCATGCTTATATTTAATTTAGTGAGGTGATATGGAGAGAGGTGAAATAAGTAATAGACACTGTTCTTTACACATTTACCTGTGGCACTTGTTTTCAAGCTTACCTTCCAAGTCAGATTGAGCATATGTCTTTAGAAAATACTGTTAATAGTTCACACATTGTTTTGGATGTCCTTGGCAGAGTTTCAGGTGTTCCTTATCTGAGCTCATGTGTTCTCCATGATTTTAGGATATTTCTGAAGCCTTACCCAAAGGCAAGTGAAATGACAGAAACAGCTGGTGTCTTCATGGTCTCCAATATAACACATATTGGCATACTTTGGAGAAATGAAGATGGTGTATTTATTTTTTGGTCCTCTGTCATTCCTTTGGCAGAATAATGAACTGAAAAGAAGTTCTTGTCTATGCACTAAACAAATTCTATCATATGTTTTTGCAGTAAATTTTTGTTACTTATTTGTAGGACAAAATATTTCCTGCAATAATACAGAAGTTTTTAAAGGAGAAAATAAACCTTTTCAAATAACAATGTTGTGCTAGAGAGAGAAGAGCATGTAGTGTGCTTTAAACCTCATCAAGAGTTAAAGTTGTAACCAGATGCCAAAGCTGCATGACTCATGGAAACTACCCTTACAGCACTGTTTTCTCACTTGAATTGCCAAGTGCTCTATATTTCACATTCCTGC
>NW_010190075.1:46869-82165 GCF_000695765.1 Mesitornis unicolor
AGCTATCACAATGTGGCTCTTTTGCATCGGTCCTAAGCCAACCGTCATTGTGAAGCATCCTTTGCTCAAAACTTCCTTCAAATACCCAGTTCTATACTGAGTTTCCATATCTTCCGATTAAGCATTCAAAATAATTTGCATTAAAAAATTGTTTTCTGCAACAGTCATCTTCCATATGTTTGAAAATATTATTATAGTGGCATTTGAGCTTCTCAAGTTTGAATACTTGTCAACATTTTAAATATAGAAGTGTTTGCATATGTATACATAAACATATACAAACATTCTAAATTCCAGTTCAAAAATAGTTCTTTCTTGCTTTTGATACTTGAAGTCACAAAATTAAGTTAGGATTTAACAACAGTTTGAATACTCCATCATTTTAATAACTTCAAAAATCAGCAATGCTTTTCAGAAAAAAAAATGCTGACTTTTACAATGCTACTTTATTTGGAAGGCATTCACAGTCATGTTTTTTTATTATATTATTAACTGAAATGTAATTTTTTTTTCCCTCCTCAAAGTGTCTGATCCATTTTCCTTTGTTTCTGGTCTCTTGTTTTAGCTTCCTTTTATTCCACTCAGTTCAGTACACCAAAAGTACATAAAATGCTAAGTTTTGCTGCTTTACCTTGTTGGCAGTTTTTGCTGAATGAATGAAACACATTTATTTGGTAAGAAGGAAGTCCACTGTGCACCTCTACCTCCATAACAGAACTGGGAGAATTAGTAAACAGATCTCCATTTATTTAATCTTTAAAAAGATGTTAATAGGAATTTACAGGAAATTGCAATCTAAAACTTCTGTGAATATTCAAATAGGATATTTCTTTAATTTCCTAAAAAATAAACCTTGCAGAAGTAGAAAGGATTTAGGCAAATTTTAAGTAGAAAATGAACTTCGCAAGGAGCAAAAGCTCCTGGTGGTGAACTTCAGTGTCCCCAGATGAGTTCCGTAGTAGAGATACAGATACCCCAAGGAATCTGCAAGATTGAGGCCTGTGTAACTATGTAATTAAAATGTGACATGAAATGATAGGAGGCCAGAAAAAAAGAAACAACAACAACAAAACAAAACGAAACAAAACTGAAAAAACTAAACTAGATGTGTAAAGCATTACATTGTGGCAATATGTTGCTGTGTGGTTTCAAAACTGTTCTCAGAAGACAGTACTGGGAATTTCTGGTCTTGTTGAGTTGCTATGGCAGGTGAAGAGTGGAGAGAAAAGAACTGTTAGAAATTGTTTGTTGCAGTTAGTTCTCTTGGATTTTTTTAGAGACGTGTATTGTTCTTCAGTTGGATTCAAAATGTTAAGGGAAGGTGACGCTATAGCACTTCAGAGAATTAAGATCGTGTCTAATGGCGTTACGTGCATCGAGTGCCTAAAACATTTAATGGCCTGTTAATTCTTCCAAATGAATTTCTAAATGAGTTAGCTAAAAAGCTAAGCAAGACCACATGAAATGAATACTAGTATGACACCATTGAACCCTGTCTGATGGGTGTCTTATGAATGAATTATTGATTAGCTAGTATTGTTAGTAGCTACAAATCTAAAATTGAATTTTGACTCAAGAACAAATTTTGAACTTGAAAATACCCGAAATCACAGCATTTTGATGACTTCTTCTATTTCAGTTGCCTTTTTAAGTGTTTTTCACCTTTCTGCCTATGAAAATGCATGCTTGAAAATGCCCAATGTTCTTTTATAATGTATATGTCCTTTTCAACTGTCTCCTACTTGATTATTCTCAGCTGATTTTTGCTGTTCTTTCAGGAAAAAATGTTATTACACTGACTGGAGGAGCAAAACCATGGGCAGGTTGGTGGGTGATGTGTAGCTTCTAATTTTGTCAGATAGTCACCCTGCTAAAGAAAATCCATTCGCAGTTGTAAATTTATCCAGGAGACTTGGAAAATTAGATTATTTTCCTGAAAACTCAAAATATGTTAGCTCAAAGTGTTAAAATATTCATCTGTAACAAGATGCAATGCTTTAAAGCTTTCCCAGTTCTCATTTTAGAAATGCAAAAGTGTTTATGCCAGAGAAAATAAAAAAAGGCCTTATCCTGGCAGCAAAGATTTAGTATGGGAGCTATCTCTACGGTTATGTCTGCTGTTACCAAGGCATATTTCTTTACCACAGATTATACTTTTGAGTGTATATCTCAGATTCTGGCACTCGGCTATTTCCGTAGACATGCAAATGTAACTTCTCTCATGTGTGTCCTGGTGATCAGGACCAAATCACACACCGAAGGCTGTTTTGAATTTTTATTTGATAGCTGACAGAGTAACTTGTATGCTGCAGTAACACCTGTTTAACTTTCTGGGAGGCAGACACATGCAAACCTCACCGGCAACTGCTGCCATTGTTGCTGCTTCTGTCAGCCAGAAGGCTACAAGAAGCCACAGCAGTGGGTGAAAGGAGCCTGGTGGAGCTGGGGAGCGAGAACAGGGGACACTGTGAGCTGTAATCACAGTCAGACATAATCATGTCCTGTACATCCTAATTGCCTGCAGAAAAGTTATGAACATTTTTACATGGCGGAAATCGGCTGAAACAGTTTTCTGTCATGGGTTCTTTTGAGATGAGATTGCATTTGATTTAGGTTCTCCTGTTGTTACTGCAGATGATTAAGAGCACTCATTATTTCTCAGGAACAATTTAAGTGGTCTCATGATATTAGTTCGCAAGATGATCAGTTAACAAAAATAGACAAAGCACTGTTGAATAGTAAAGTGAGAAAACTTTAAACACAAAAGCAGATAAAATACATTGAAATAAAACAGTCTATAACATAAATTTACAACTGCGTTTTTTCCTCTTCCAAGTCATTCACATGCTTGCTCCATTTTAGTGTGCATTATGAAAAATGTAAGTGATGTGCTTTGTAATGCAAAGGCAGAATCAATAAGCTTTGCTGCAAAATTTTATCATTTCATCTCAAATCCATCTGGTGAGTCCTAGATACTAAGTAAATTTATTTTCCTTATTTAGAAGGACAGATGTCTGAAACATGCAATTGAAGTTGCACAGTACCTGTGAACCAAGTAATAAACAATTTTTATGCCAGATTTATTTTTCATTTGAGACAAATATTTTTACTTGTGAGAATTTGGGGATGGATATTTTCTATGCCACTTTATACAATCCAGTGCACAAAGGAATAGTGTGAAGAAGAAAAAGAAGCTATCTCTAAAAACAAAAGCTAACTCTAAAATTGCTGTCATGCGCATCTCACCATTTCAACTTCTACTACTGCTATTGTTTCTTTGCATCTTACAAATTTTCAAACTTAACTGCTTCTCTGTAATTTATAAAATCAAAGTAATATTTTTAAGTTATTAAGTGGAGTTTACAAAAGCAGCAATGAAGAACTAAATTAAAATCTTTTTATATCAATGGTAAAATTTTAAGGCTACGTTGTTTATATAATTTAAGGATGTAAGGTAACACTAGTATATTAGACTGTGGTGTGGTATGTACACTTCTCTGAAGTTACATGGTAGATGTATATATCTATAAATGTCCTTTGAAAAGTCTGCAAAAAAATATTAGGAGCATGAATGAAAGGACAGAAGAAAAAAGTAATCCTCACTGTTATACTGTCTTTCTTATATGTGATAGCTGTGTGGTATCTCTCTATTTCTTTATTTATGTACCTTAAAAAACCTCTTAACATAATTAATCCTATGAAGCTCGAATTATATTCATAGGGCCACACTATTTTATCATACTTCTTATGAGTAATATTTGAGAAGCCATCAACAAATCTTTTCAAAGGAAAGGGAGTTGCTGGAAGTGGGACTTGCAAGTACATAATGTAGGTGTCAAAAATTGTCTGAGCTCTCAGATTTAAGACTGAATAGTTAAATGAATCAGTCTTGTTTCTGCCATATCAGACACACCAGTTTCATGCTGGTTAAGAGTGGCATTAAAGAAAAGAAAAGACTGTTGCCTTAATATGCAGCTTCACCCTGCCCACCGAAATGTTGAAATAAATTTATACTTCTGAGGATAAAGAACCAAAAATTACTTTGTGTAGTGACTGAGCTGCAGTAAGCCTGCTTCGCAAAAGGACTTTTAAAAGGGCTTTTGGATTTCAATCTGCACACCGAAGTGAAATTGTTAATATCATTCCATCAAACAAATATAGTATCATTTTTTTCCTTTTATAGTGATGGTTGTGTCCATATATTGAATCTGTCAATCATAACATGTTTCCCATTACAAAATTTAGTACCGTGCTTAGTAATTTGGTGGCTTATGGTTTACAGTTCTGGCCACAGTCTTGTGTGTTTTTGTCAATATATGAGAAGCACAAACACTGAGCAAAATACTGAGTGGTTATTGCCTTCAAAAATACTTAACATACCTGAATTAAGAAACTGCCAGTGGTCATCTTGTTCCACATAATGACCAGATAATTCCAAATTCACCTATACTTTGTTTCTTTGCATTGCAGACTCCTGAGTAAACATAATCTGCAAGGATTTTTGAACTGAACTTGTTCTGCAATAAAACACAAGCAACCAAATAAAGTGTAACAGTACAGTTGAGCATGAAAGTTGAGCAAAGCTGAAATTACAGGCATCTTCATAAAATATTTTTATAGCTAAGAATAAAATATACACGTTTCAGAATAATATCCCATAGTCTAAGGCGCATAAAGTTACAATAGCACCAGCTGGAGTCGTTTCAGTAAGAGCGTACCTGAAGTACTGCCCACATCTTTGCAGCACTGTTCCACTGGGACGTTTTTGACCTCACTGCGTGAAATCCTGACTTCAAGAGTGACTTCACCAGTCCAGCTCTGTCTGCTTTTATTAGACTACACTGAATAGATTAAGTCAAGTATACATCTAAATTGCTACTTTTGGCCTATAAAGCCACTCATGAGTAAGAATGCTAATCCTTAGTCCTATGATTTAGGCAAAACATTGTCTGAAATTTATTATCACTTTGAATGAAAGCTCCATAAAACTTCAAAATAATGTGAGTCAAGAAAAGAGGTGTCTCTTGCAGGGTTATTTTTGTACAGGGTGGGGGGGATGTACTTTTCAGTTGAAATATTCTGTGCCATCTGAAGACGCAAAGTTTTGGACTGATCAACCATAAGTGAGGTAATGAAAAAGCAATCACTTACGTAGAAAGCCTATTTGCCTTCGAGGAGAAATTGCAAATTTAATGTGGACATAATTTTTAATCTATTCCAGTGCTGTTCTTCATTACTTTACATGTTTAAAGGAGCAGAAATTAATTTTTAGAGCTAATTTTTATAAGATATAAAAATTATCCACTAGTTTTTTAATTTTTTTTGTGGGGGGAAGATGATCAAGGCTTTTTACATAACCAATTTTAAAACAATTTTGTGATAAAAAGTCTGAAATCATATGTACTATTTTTCTGTTCTTCTTCCTGATGCCTCTGCTTATTTTCCTCATTAAAGAAAAGCCTGGAATTTGACTCTAAAACAAATCAGCATTTGCACAACAGAAAAAAGATTAAGAAAATAAAGGGAAAACTGTAGTTATGTACACTGTATATACCTTTGTGCTGTGGGAACTTTGAACCAACAAGATAATCACCTGACACTGAAAGGCATTATTTGAGTAAAGGAAATAATTAAGGGATGCACCTGCCTGGGAACTGTTTTCTGTGTTTTCATTCTGTGAACGTGTTCTTTGGCTCATAATGCTTAATGTCAGACAGAGCAGTGTCCCTCAAGTGCAGTGTCAGCTCCATACGGAGTGTACACCAATACTTTGGCAATATAGAGCACGAAGAAAATTTTGAGAGTTTTAAGTATCAATGTAAAATTCTGCTTCCACATTTGATTCAGATTTTTGTCTGACACTGTTAAATAGGTGTAGAGCTTTTATTGCTGATCTTGATAATAATAAGTACATTTTCACAAAAGCGGCTTTGGTGCCCAAGAGCAACTTACTGTGTCATCACTTATTACTTTTAATTATGAAATGCGGTTTGTGCTTCTGCTTAGCACAGGCAATTAAGTATTCACCTCAGATAAAAAAAATCTGATACTTAGCTTTACACTTTCTGTGGCTATGAGGTACATATGCTTTATATTTCATGCATACATATTAATTTATTAAGGCCCAAATCCCACTGAAAAAATATTATTTAGGGTTATGTTTTTCTAAAATTCAGATTTTTCCTGGATCTCTGTTGTGCTTAAGGTATCATAATGTAGCAGTTGTCTAATATGAGACATACGCCTTAAATACCTATATTTCATTGCAGTTGAATATGAAAAAAATATAGGTCAGCAAGGAGTGCAAAACTGAATAAGGAGGTAACTTCTAGTATTTGTTTGAAAATTAACTACATTTCACTAAGTTTTCCGCTGTATAAACCATATCCTGAGATACTACTGAGGCAAGTTGCCAGTGGAAGAAAACCAGTTTTGCTAGCAGTATGTAATCTAATTGATGATACAATAATTATGTTCTGTTTGTGTTTTATAATGTCAGTTTTTTGGAAACTACATGAAGCCATGCCTGTTTTTTATCTAAAGACTAGCCATTTCTGTATAACGTATGTTTTACTTTATTTGATGTATGGGTATACTGTTTTATAAGGTAATATCTGCCCTTGGATTTTGATTTGAATTTTTCAGGGGAAGGCTTTACTGAAATAAAAAAAAAAAAAACAACAAAAATCAAATATAGAAAGATTATCTTGACCAGTCTCATATTTGCTTTGAAATTTTATGAATTTTAGTGTCCAAGTTGCCAGGCAAGGGAGGGTGGAAGGGTTATATCTGCCTTGTCCAGTGGTACTAGAGAAAGTAATTAGATGCATTCTTAAGTAAGGCATAATTCTGAGCCCCTCAGTTCCAGAAGGACAGGGAGTTGCTTGAAAGAGTCCAGCGCAGAGCTACAAAGATGATGGAGGGAGTGGAGCATCTCCCTTATGAGGAGGGGCTGAGGGAGCTGGGTCTCTTTAGCTTGGAGAAGAGGAGACTGAGGGGTGACCTCATTAATGGTTATACATTTGTAAAGGGCGAGTGTCAGGAGGAAGGAGCCAGGCTCTTCTCAGTAATAGTCAATGAAAGGACAAGGGTCAATGGGTGCAAACTGGAGCATAGGAGGTTCAATCTGAACTTGAGGAAAAACTTTTTTGCTGTAAAGGTGACAGAGCACTGGAACAGGCTGCCCAGAAAGGTTGTGGAGTCTCCTTCTCTGGAGACATTCAAGACCCGCCTGGACACGTTCCTGTGTGACCTGGTCTGGTGATCCTGCTCTGGCAGAGGGGTTGGACTGGATGATCTTTCGAGGTCCCTTCCAACTCCTGATATTCTGTGATTCTGTGATAAGCATCTACAGTTCTGTCAGATGAGCTGCCTTGGGAAATTATTTCCTCCAGACTGAATACTGTAGTCTCATCTCAAACCACTAATTTTAAGATGAGTTGTGCTTGACTTATGTGTGCAAGATAGATCACAAATAAATAGTGTTCGTTTTGCTCTTTAACTTCTTATTTACTTTTAGTTATTTAATATGGAAATTTCCTGCTTTCATTTCATTTCTAGTATGATGTCACTAAATGTGCAGTGTCAGAGATAGAAATAACAATTACTTGAGTGCATGTAAATCTGATTTCTTATTGTCTCAGTCTGCAGAGGAATATGAGAGAGCTGAAAAGTTGGTTGCCCAGAAATCCAATGAAGCTTGATAAGGAGGCTCTACCTGATCTGGAAGAAACAGATTGCTACACAGCACCCTTTAGCCGTGCACGCATACACCAGTAAGTGCTGGAACTGGAAAGGCAGTGCTGGAGACCACAAGGATTTTTTATTTTCTCACTTCTTCTAAGCAAGTGCTGTAGAGGCAACTGTTAACAGATGGTCGCTGGCAAATACCCAGTGTCATATTTGATATTTTCTATGCGTTTTCTCTTAAAGCGAGAATCTACTCTGTTACTTTTGATGTTCAATCAGTAATATAGGCAGAAATTTGACTGAAAAATGAACGCTGCCTTTTCAGTTTAGAAGGTTTTCTTTCCATGACATTACAATATGCAAATACTTGCTCAAGATTGCTTTACTTAATAACATATTTTACTTAGGCAAAATCTGAGACAGCTGTTGGGAATTGGGAATTGAGAACATCAAGCTTAAACTAGTGACATTTTTTTTCTTTTTTATCAGATCTGCATTTTAAAAATGCTTTTGTCTCTGAAAGTATAAATAAAAACTGTATGTGTTCAAATCAACATATTGATGGTGATGTAGTTAAACTGCTATAAATTTTTTCAGGACTCAAAAAGTTAGGTTTTAAAATTCCTACTGTTTCTTCATTTATAGAGAATTCTGTGGCAATTCTTTTAGGAGAGAAATTTTCATTTAAAGTAGAAGTATAAATTAGGCTAAATAGGATGTTTTTCTTCTCAGCAAAGAAGTGGGATGTGGAATGACTAGAGGGATATATGCTACGGGAATGACTTTACTCTGGAAAGACAGAGTAATTGTATTATAATCTCTTTTTTTTTTTTGTGATTGACTGTATTGCATTGGTTTTAGTGTTATTTGTCAATCAGCTCAGCTGACGTTATCAACTGTAATAGTTGCCCCTTTTGGCACAGCTGAGTAGGCAAAAGCTCCTGCACATCAGGTTTCTGGCATCCGGGATCCAAAGCCATCTGGGAGCGGATACTTTATTTGGCTCCATCCTAGGTTTCTCTATGGGAAAGTGGTGGTGGAGCTGCTACTCAAGTGTCCAGTGCATGGAGATAATTCTTTTTTCTTTAAATAGCACTTCTGGTGATTCCACAACACAGGCATCTGCCAACTCCTAAGCAGCTTGAATTTGAGAACAGCAACAGCTTCTGAAGATTTTTTAAATTAATTATATCCAGAACAGAAATTACCTAGATAGTAGGACATTACAGAATTCAGTTTTAGTTGTTTTCCCAACAATAATCTGTGATGATGATAGAGCTATTGTACCCGAGAAGTTGCTCTAGGGATGTAAAATCTTACGTCTTGTGTAGTAACCAAGAGGGTAAAGATGCAATAAATCACTGCAAGAAGAAAATGCTTGAGTAGCTATGTTTGATACAATACTCACATATTGTTTTGAATATTAAAAGACATTAATTATTTTAACAGTTTTACAATAAACAACAAAGACAGCTTCTTCAGCAACTCCACAAGAAGTAGAATTGTGCATCACATGCTGCAGAGAACTAAGTATGAAGATGGAAAATCCAAAATGGGTGAGAATGCTGTATTTTTTCCTAACGGGAAGCTATAAAAATTTCATATCTTTACCTGCCTGAAAAAGTATGATTTGAATAAACTCAATTAATTTTATTGTTCCTTTAAATGTTTTTTTTCACTCAGTTACAGTCCAAGGAATGTCACATCAAATATTTTCTTAAATAACTCGGTGAAAAATGGCCATATTTTTCACCTGATTACTTAGTCTTTAAAATAAATTTGAGTCATTATGATAACTTTATGTGATCAACAGCTACAATAAAGATAACATATAGCTCAGAAAACTGTCAAGTGTTTTCTAGGACTGATCCTAGTAGCACTGCTACTACCCAGCAGTTCCAGTCCAGAAAGGATGTCTGTGAGCTACACTTAATTTATTTGAGGTCTCCATGCAGGTCAGAGACAGTTGACCTGAAGACTAAATACAGTTTATGTGAACTCTCCTATTACAGTATTAGTTTTCAGAAGGTCTAACTATTCATTTCATTTGCAATGAACAGGGAATATATGTATGATTTCCTGTTTTATTTGCAGGAATTAAATTAAGAATGAAATAAGATGCTAGAAATTACAGAAAGTTGTTACTTGAGTTTCTGAAGAAAAGCAGTAGTAAGAAAAACATAGAAAACAAGGGTTCAAATATAATGCCTTTCAAGCAGATGATGGCACATTTCGATATGAGATTAGTTTAGCATAATTGTATATTTGAATGGACAAATTTTAAATCCATCATAAATACTTATTTTTTGGGGAAACTGTTTGCTATGGGTGTGCTCTTACAGGCTACTGAATTAATTCATAGTTATTAATTATTTATTTTCATAATGTGCTATGATAGCAAAACAAATCTGTTTCTAGGAAGACTCTAGGAACTGACCCAAAATGCTGTAGCCATTATGGTGCAGGGCACTGCTCTGATACAAACTTCTTCAGCTGGCTTATATTTAAAAAAACAACAGGTTAGCTTTTAACTCTGCAGGGTTTTGCTGCCTCGAGGGTTGCCTGTCCATGCCATTCTCTGTGTATGTCAGATCATCTGGTCACCCATAAAATTTGTATCATATGCTCTGTTGAATACAACATGAAGGTAACTGTCTTCTCACACTTGATCTGGCACGAGCACCCGACCCTGAGAGAAAAGTTGCAGACATTGGTCCTCAGAAAGTTGCTGTAGTTTGCCAGAGCCAGAAGTCTTGAGGGATCAGCAAGACCTGCACAAACGGTTGATGGGATTGTTGATTATTGTCATGTTTAGCAGCATCCTAAGTGTCTAATATTAAGTTATGTTCTCAAGATGAAACTTGAAAATTCACTCTGCTTGAAATTAAATGTGTATTAAAAATTTATTTCAGAACTAATGCTTTTTTTCATTTTAGGTATTAATAGATTACTGAATAATGGAACATATGAAGCAGCATTTCCACCACATGAGGTAACCTGATTAATTTTGCATTTGTCTTTATATTTAGATTAAAACTTGCATTAACGTTTTGAGATCCCACTTTAATTTTAATTTTATCCTGCAGACTTTTAATTTCACTATGTAATCTGTGAAGACATTTTTTAATTTATATCTCTTACTTTAATATTGGCTTTAAATTTTTTTCTTATATAATGCATTATAATAACTTCCTGGAGCATTTTCTTACTGAACTAGAATATGATAATCTTTTTTTTTTTATTTTTATGTACTGAATATTGCCTGTGGAGTTCTTAATGAGAATATCAGTTTTTCCAAATTGCTCCAATTAGTTGTATTAAATTATTTTTGCCTGCCACCTACAAAATGTTCTGTTTTTTCTAATAGCTTGTGCACTTGATCAAAGTTAGGGAAACTGGTTACTTATTTCCCATTTAGTCTTTTCTGAATAGTTCTGAATAATTTCTGCTTGACGATATCTTCTTCAGTATGTTAAAGCATAGTGAAGATTCTAAACTCATGAAGTAAATGAAAAACTTGTGTTTGACTTCAGAGGGTTTTTGGACAATCTTTGTGTATTAAAGACAAGCAAGCCACACATCTTCAGTCATTTTAAATGCCAGTCAATAGCTTGGTAATCTGTGGTTGCTGGGGCTGAATATTGTGACTTGATCTCGTGTTTCAAAGATCTGACCTGTGCTTTACAAATTGCTGAGAGTAATTTTTCATATGGTATTAATAATTAAGTACTAGGAATATAGAGAAGGAGTATTTTAGATAAATAATTGAATGTCATTGTTAACACTTCAGCTGACTTTACGGAAAAGGTTTTTTTGCCAGACAAACTTGTGGATGTCAGAATCATGCGGTCATATCTATTTTATATATCTGTTCCTTTGTTGTGGCTTAAGCTACTGTTTCAGAGTTTCAGTTAAGGTTAACAAAGTCATATTTTTAAGCCATTCTTACCTTAAATGTTGCTTGACTGGTTCTAAGGGGTAGTGGCTGAACACACTCAATTTAATTTCTTTTTTTTTCATTATTAGTCACACAAGCAAATGAGAATGAAAATTCAGTCCTAGTGTGAATGATAAGACTTGGACTTTTATGGATAAATGATGCAGAAAGAAGCAGTGGGGGGGAATTAAAATTCCCAATACTGAGTAATGTTTTATGCATTTCACTCATTCAGGCAACTGTGAGAATAAGTCGATGTTCTGTTCCTAGGTGTTGCAAAGGTCACACTCTGACATTTTTTGTATGCTTCTTTGCTGCTTTGAATGAGAAATGAGTAGAATTGAAATGCTGTGTTTAGCTTTGGTTTTAATTAATTCTTAAACCAGAGGGTCAGCAGATTGCAACAAATAGTGTTCTTTCAATTGCAAGGAGTGCTCAAGATTTCAAATAAATTATAAAAGTCTGAATGGCTAAATTGCTTGGATCTACCAGGGTCAAGAATCTGTCTGATTGCTATCTCTGAAGTACTGCTCTTGGGAACTCTGCCTTTCTCACAAGAAATGATTTGGCTCACTTGCAGTTATTTGATGAAAGATTTTCTTTACCATAGCAGAGTGGTGGGGTCTTTTTTGGGGAAAAAGTTCAACTAAGGGAGATTCTGCTTCAGAATTTGAGTAAAATTGCAAATAGAAGAGATTCTGCTTAGGGTGGTTCTAACAAATCCATGTTACCTTTCAACTACTGAGCGTGAGGCTATTCTTTCAGGCGGTCTGTAAATGCCAGGCATGACCTGAAAGGACTCCTTTCGGGTCAGACTGATTCTGTGTTTTGCTTTGAATGCATCTGAGAGTCCTGTGTGGCTTCAAAATAATGCCAGTTGTTGCCATCATCCCAGAAATTGCATACTACAGAAAGACTATGGGTTTTTATACCTTTAAAGAGGAGATAAAGTAATAGAAAATGCCTAGGAAAGGAGAACTGAGCTGACATACCAGAAATTTCTTTAAATATTTTTAGGAGAGAAGAAAAGATACCACAAACATCTCATGAAAAATTTAAATAAATGAAAGCATACAAATAAGCATATATTAGTGAAATAGAGACACTGTACTTGAAGCCATGTAAAGAGTTGAATAGTTCTTTATAGTCTTGTATTAGTATGATTCCATTATTAATTCTTAGAGAAGCTGGCCATTTCATAAGCATATGTAACATACAACTTCTGTCAGGCTTACATGTTAGAGCCAGATGACATGCCCCAGAGTTGTCCATAATAAGAGACCTACATATCAAAAATAGAGAACACCTCACTTAAAATTATAGTCAAAAATGCCTAAGAAATATATGTATTTTCCATAGTGCTTAGTAATATATTTTATTTCTTTGTGTTTTTCAGGGAAGCCACAAAAGCAGACATCCCATCAAAACACATGGAGCTCAGAATCACAGACATCTCTTATATGAGCGTTGGGCACGGTGGGGAATGTGGTACAAATACCAACCTCTCGATTTAATCAGGTATTAATACTTTGAAGAGTTGCTTGTTTCAGTGATACAGACAACCTAGTAACAGTGCATTAACCATACTGCTAAATTCTTTGTGCTTTCCTGTCACATTTTGCTATTCACTATTATCAGATAAGACTGAAATTCTCGTAGTTGCTTCTTTTGGGTGGTCTTTTGTGCAGGGCTGTTAATTTCAAATGAGGATGCATAAAAGGTGTGTAGATCCAACTGCTCAACACTTTGCAGTGTGAAACCTAAAATACAAACCCATGATGTGGTCTGCTGATCAGAGACACTTGCCCATCATGAGAGCACCTTTGAGAGCAAATTTGTTACCCACATTGACAGTCAGAGTTAACAGATACAGTGTGTGTCTGGTTTTGTGTGTATATATATCTATCATTCTGTGTGTGCAAATACAATGTCCTACTTTTAATAATGTTAAAACTAGTACATCTACTTAGTCATTGCAAGGTCATGGAAATTACTGAGCACTTCAGTTATATCCTCATAAAATATATGTTCTTATAGGTCTGCAATTAGTGTCACTAGAATGTTTTGCTAGCCCGAAAAATGTTTTGGTAAACTGACAATAATTTTACCATAAACTTGTAATGATAGTTTCTCCTTAGAATTATTCTACCACTGTGAAGATAGGTAGAGGTCACCATAATTTTTAACTTTAAACAATGTATGCGTTTCCTTTTCATGTAGGCGATATTTTGGTGAAAAAATTGGGTTGTATTTTGCCTGGCTGGGATGGTACACCGGAATGCTTATTCCTGCCGCCCTGGTTGGGCTCTTTGTTTTCCTCTATGGATTATTTACAATGGATTCCAGCCAAGTAAGGTAAAATCCTATTTCATAACATATAATAACCTCTTGAAAATTAAGAACAGTCTGGCACAACTTAGATCATTATACTTTTAAATGTTTTCCAGGTATGGTAATCATGTAAAAATAACCAAATAGAACACTGGGTTCTTCAGCCAAGCGTATCCACTTTGTCTATCTGTTTTGCATCAAGCTGGATATGTACCATTCACAGCAAGTGCCTTTATCACTTCATTCAGTGGTTCCCATTCTGTCTGTAAGGAAAAGCAGCAAGTAGGGATTCTAATGTCATGGATACTGCAGTGGTTGTCATTCTAGTCAAGGCTAGTGGGTGAGAAGAACAGTCAGACACACTCCCTTTTTACCTTCATCTTGTGTATAACTTCCGGAGTGTAGTACACTTGCTAAACTTCAACTTACTTTTGTGCCTTTGTTTTCTCTCAGTGTTAATAGTGGCAAACTGAGTCTGACAAAATTCTGGACTCTGTCTGTGTAAACTGCAGACAGGAGACCCAGCTTCAGGGAGATTACAGCCACATGAAATGAAGCTAGTTTTCAAGTTTCCCACTGTTGTGATTTTGCTATAAGAGGGGTTTATGTCAATTTAGAAATAATGATGAGGGTGCTTGAGTTAAGTCCTGACTATTTTTAGGAACTGTTTCAGAGGACGCACCCTTATTACAAAGTTTTCCTTTAGATGTCATCAGACACAACGGTATCAGTGCTCTTACAATTGCAACTGTTCCTCCAAGCGGTTTGGATGCATAGGCTGTAAGTGTCATTTGAGTCAAATTTCGTAGGAAATATTGTTTCTTGGGCTTTGGGCAGGACTATTTTATGTTTTCTTTATGGAATTGTCTTTATCTTCTGTTTATTATATTCTGCAGTGCTGTAATTAAGGCTTTTTTAGGTTTGCTTTTGTACAGCAACCTCCTGAGAGATTTTACAACTTAAAACTGTGTTAAATGCAATTAATGTATCAGTCAGGAAACTATGCTATCTTTAAGATATTGTTGTCTGTATTATGATTTTTCTGCATGATAAGCGTCCATAAAATGTAATGGATGTAATGTGAAGTAGAAGATCAGCCTGTTCTTAGAGCACAGGGACTAGGACTGTTGAACTGGAAATCTTGTATTCTGTGCGTGTACTACGGCACAGTTTCAACAAGGGGGGAACAAAGGGCCATAATCTACTGTCATCAAGGTATAGCTTAATATTTTAGGCACTTCTTATGGAAGAGAAAGATTTGGCATTGACACTCCCCAGGAGAAAGAACAGAATTTCTAAGAATTTAATTTTTTCAGACTGTAAGCTGTTACGTGCTTATGTGTGTGTTGTACACTTCTCCCAAGAAGGCCTGGAGATGCAACTCCTGCTTAGCTCTTTTAACAGAGAAACACACAGTTATCTTGCTTGCTGAAGGCTGCAGGCTGTAAATCACAGAGGCACAGAGGTAGGCTAGCTTGTATGTTTTTATGTCCTAAGTTTTTCCCCTTGGCTGCTGTTCGGTAGCTGCAGACAGAACATGCAGGGTTTCATTTGCTCCCTGTGGAGACTGGTTGTGTCAGGTCCCATCCTGAGGTGCCTCAATGTGCACAGAGTGCTAAGGTGCCCATCAGGGACTCTCTATGCTATTCCAGAAGCAAGGGACTGAAAGTTAGGTGATCCACCATATAATCCCTAGATGCCTTACAAGGGGAGGGGAGTATTTATGTATTTATTATAGCTAACATTAGCCAGTGTTCATTTCAAATTACAGACAGAGGGTGGGTTCATGCAGAAGCCCTAGCTGTGTGTCTGGCAGGCCTACATCTGTAACCTGGTTGTGTTAATTCTGGGCAGAAGGTCTTCTCTGCCTTAGATGGTGTGAATCTGTGCAGTCCTTTGGCTAGTCATGACACAGTACTGTCACATCAGTACATTGCTATGACCAAGTCGGTAGGACCTGCCGTGAGATGGGGATTCAAGAACAGAGCTTCACTTAGTCAGGCTGTTTCTAACTGATGAAAGGTATGCAGATGTTTTCTGTATCGTCTTGTGCACTTACCTAATTCTAAGGGCCAGCGGTAACAGATGCTGCTCCTTGCCATACTCACTTAGCCTGGAAAGAGTTAGTGAGGGTTAGACAGAAACTTCCTACCTAGAGCAGACAGAAGTCACCCATTAGCAGGCAGACAGACTGCACAATCTAAATGTTCTTATTCTTGCCATATTCTGGAACTGTGAGATTATTTCCCTAAGTGTTTCTGCAGTCATTTAAAGAAAACTGCTAGATAAACATCTATAACAGTTTAAAAATATATCACTTGATTTTGAGCACTGCAGCTACCGCAGTATGCAAACGCAATATTCAGCAGCCGTCAGGAAGAAATGAAGTCAGGTATGTTATTCTGACAAAATCTAGACACAGGAAACCCAGTGGCAATTAGGAATATAAACCTAGTGCCAGGGCAGTGTGCCAATGTCATAACTGCCACATTGCCCCAAATTCAATAGTATTCAGTGTAACACTATTTCACGTGAAATAGGTTTCATCCTATTAATGCCTATTATTAGGAATCAGTGAATGTTAGGAAGTATTGATGATAAATTCCCTTTTGACCTGGAGGTCAAAAACCCCTATTTTTCATCTGTCTTGTGTAGCACAAAATTTGAACTTCCTGACTGCTGACATTATTTTTGCAGAAGTATGCTATCCTCAGGGACATCCCTTTACCTCTCAGGCACGGGGAGCTGTTGTGAGCTTCCTTCTAGCAGCTGCAGGCAGAAAATGATTTCTACTCTTTCTGCTTAGGTCCAGCACACTTTCGGCATAGAAGGAATAAGTAAATACATGAGGATACATTGCCATAGAACCGAACACTGCTTGCAATGTAGCCATAGGTTTTGTGCAGCAATAATTCGAGGATTATGCAGAATAGTATCACACCTAAAAACTAGTTTGTCTTGTCTACAACTTGTATGAATGCCTGTCTCTGCTCTGTGCTTGGGGTCCATCATGATACCAGATGGCTCTTTTTATATCCATACGAAAATATTATATAAATATATATATGTCAGCCTGTGCCAGGACCCAATCTTAGCATGACAAGGGACCGTCAGTCTCTGCCACCCGTGTAAAAGAGAGATGCTCTTTGAAGTTCATCTGTGGCTTCCACAGGCAAGTTGGAAATGGTGCATATTTGCTCCCTTTTGATGGTACCCGTCCTTCTTTCCCAGGGTGAGTGCCCTTCTCACACTGCCTTTTACCTCTTGTCATACTCTCTCTCGTTTCCTCAGTTACAGCTTTAGGGAAACAATAAAGTTTCAGGTCTGCTTGAATCATTTGATGATTCAAACGTGTTGTACAGAGAGGAGGAAGGTGAAATAAGATGGGAAGACAAAAACCCTGCATATACACTATGGTATCAGGGACCACATTTATAAGCAAAATTACTATTTATAAGCAAATATGCATGTATATCCCATGTTTAGAAGCAGAAATTTCTCCGTTCTACACAGTTAGGGACATTTTTCTTTCCTATCACAAAGCAAGTGCATAAGATGGGAACTGAAAGCATGTTGGTATAGAGGATGTTCTCTTTCTTGCATGGGTTTAGAATAAAGCTTGGTAATACTGTGGTTGCCAGAAGCTAGCACTGAGGTCCCCCGGGGTGCTGAGATTATAGTGTCAACAGCTCATTGCAGGATTCAGTTGAGAGAGGAGAGTAACCAAGAGAAAAATCTAGAGAATCTCTGCTGAAGAAACTCCAGAGTATTTGGATTATATTCATAGGGCTCAGAGATGCAGAAACATAAATGTGAAACATGAGTTTGTATTTCTTGTTTCATACTCTTCTAAATATATTTTGATCTATTTACCTTCCCTGAGCTGAACTGAGGGAAATATGAAGTGGTAGTCAAATGGAGGGCTTAAATAGTCCTGTAGCAGTTCCTTCATTTGGGTAAATTATGTGCCATATCTATTACCTCTCTTTATTCTCAAGCCAGATGTCAAGCTATTACATGTTGATTAGTCTATATAAAAATATATCTGATGGGTTTAAAGAGTTTGGTTTTGATGGGTTTATACGTGTTATTAATTATCCCTGTTGTAAGTTGTCCCTTTTTTGTCAGTCAAAAAGAAAGGTCAGGCATGAACACAGCAGAGCTTGAGGTGTCTTTGCACCATGTGCTGTAGTCAGATTTCAGATACATAAGTGAGGACAGTACAAAGAAGCTTATTTTGCTTGTTATACTGAAGATTTGAGTTGCAGTAACAGTTAACATAGCACCTGTCACAAACACTTGTGTAACAAATGTTATTGCCTTTGCAGAGTAGTGCTAGAGCATGTGACTATCACTGTCAGTATAATTTTGTGAAACTTCATATGTTATTAAAAACAAACCTAGTTTTTAACTTAAGATATATAATACAGAAAATCTAACATTTATATTGTTGAATTTAAATTCACAGTACAGTACAATTTGGCCTAATATTTGACAAGAGTTTGTATTATAGCCAAACCATTATAACATGTTGTTCAAATATGATTTTCTGTGCTTAATCATTTGAATGAAAATGCAAGCAAGAAAATGCTATGAAGTAACACGCTGTAAGATTTCTGTTATTTTGCAACTCTGAAATGACTGGCTGTGCTCATTCTGGCTTAAGGTTACTTAGGACAATTTATTTGTCAGGTCCACATTATGTTTTAGGGCTTCAGTGAATTATTGATCCTGATGATACATGAAGTATGACCAAAGATTACAAATGTGACATCTGGGCAACCAGAATCTTTTATGTGTATTTACTGTTACGTCAGACAGGATATAATAGAGGCACTCATTTGGAAATAAGCATAATCTTCCATACAGTATTAGGACTGTAAATTCAGCTTTTATGAGGAGGAGAGTGAAAGCGCAATGTTTATTAAAACAAATCAGTAGAAATTTCCTAGCATTTGTTTATACTGCTGCTTTCCTAGTGTGTCATAGGATGATTTCAGGCATGTCAACATTGCTAAAGGTTATGGAAACACGATTGCCAAGGTTCTTTGGGAAGCTTACTCACTACAGTTAAAATTTGCCTTAAAATTCATTTTTGCACTTCTGTTAATTCTGTTTTGGCTTTATCAAGACACTTAATTATGTACTATGTTTTGAATGCGAATGGTCCCACTGAAGGCAGTGACTTCATCTTCATCTTCGTTCTTTATGCAGTAGAATGTGGTTTGAAGATACTTTTGCCCAAAGTTAGGATATTAAAGTGGTTTTTTTATTAGCCATATACATAAGTTCTTCTGTAGGAAATAAAAATGCAAAAACTGGAAGTAATACTGTCAGAAATCCCTGTCAATGGATTTTTACATGTGACTCACTGATCTAAGTATGCATGCAATCATCCTGTGGAATAGACATTCTGCTGATGTAAACTGGGATAAATTGATTGAAATCAGTGTAGCTATACCAGTAATGTCCATCCTCTTAACATTTGATATCTTCTATGTCGCTTAGAAAAATACACAGTCAGTGGGTTGTCAGGTAACAAACGATTTGTTCTTCTGTTTGTGATATCTGGGAGAGAATGGGATATTCACGAGTGAGAGAAGTGTAGTGTGATGACTAAACATTGCATACAACTCTAGGGCTCATAGTTTTATTTTGCTGATTTGGGATTAGGCTTTTCATGCCAAATGTTCACTTTTAATTTATTTTATTGAGCCAGTTTTGTGGTCTAGACATGCCATTAACAAATAAAGACCACAAATGGCATAACCTCAGAAAATCTGAAGAATGCTAAAAGCCTTTTTATAACCTTTATTTTCCTTTCTTATGCCAAAGCAAAGAGATCTGCGAGGCAAATGAAACCATCATGTGCCCTATGTGTGAACGCAATTGCACACTACAAAAACTCAATGAAAGCTGCATATATGCCAAGGTAATTATTATCTTATTGCTATCAAGATAATTTTTGTCTTGAGATCCATTTTCATTGTGTAATGGCTGCCGTTATTTCAGCAAAGATTCCTGCAAAACATGTTGTTTCTCTACAGAAGTTTTTTTCAATCTTTGTAATTCATGTTTCTAATAAGGAAATTATCTAAACCAGAGATTTTTCTGAAACTTGTTTTACTTTCTGTGAGCATTTTATTCCTAAACCCTTATTATTTTCATCAATTTATAAAGTCCCATGAGTTACAAAACTTTTATTGGAAGGTTTTTCTTACTTTCTCCTATAATTAACTTATTACTGTGTTTCCCTTGCTTACTTTGTAATTGGATTTCTGCTCCCTCTAAAGGAATTCTCTAGCACAATGTGCCTGTAATGTGCTTTGGTCTGCCTGCAAAGAATTACACAACTAAATATTTTGCTTCAAGAAGCTATCATTCAATGTTAAATAATCACAAGTACTTCTGTATATGTTGCGGTGTTTTCAAGTGAGAAGTATCTTTTGGTGTGTGGTATGTTCATAATGCTGGAAAAGCAGCCTAGGCTTTTTTCTTGGAATTCTTTAGCCCATAAGATAAAACTTGCTCAGAAGCCTGTATTTATTAAGTTATTGTCTCTGAGCCATGGCATTATAACAACACTGCAGTAATGTGAAAGATAAAAATAATTCATTAGATTTTGAAATTTGGTATAGGTAAGACCAGTGTTGAGTAAAACATCTGTGATTGTGGCATCCCTATAACTTTAGGTCCTGTTATTTTAAGATCTTCAGTTAATAAGAAGCAGGTTTTGTCTTACTTATATATACACTAACATCCTGTGCTTAAATCATGCAAATTTCACATTTTAATGATTGTGAAAAATTAATTACAGCAGGAAAATGTGGCAGCCCATCCGTACTTCCATGTATTTTCAAACCAGTCCCCTTGAAACAAACTCAGATGACAACCAGCAAAGACAAGCAGTAACCACTCATGTTTCATCTTTGCAGGCACCTTTTTCTGAAGTCTGCAAATATTATGGAAATGTAAGCTCCCAACTTTCCCTGCTTTTGCTCTGAAAAAGCCACTTTAGATTGGAACAAAGAAAACAACCAAAACTTTTCTCCTTTCAGGATTTGTCTGTTCTCGATCTCCCCCAAGTGGGAAGAGAGAGAATAATCCTTGGGAAGGAAAAGAGTTACCATCTGGCCACTTGAATGGCAAAGAAAAAGTAAACGAAAAAAAGCTCAATGAGACTTTTTATAACTTTGAGTTTGTAAATATATTGCTTTCATTCACTGTGTTATTTCTAAAGAAAAGTTCACTGCAGCTTCATTCGTTGCCTTCTTGCTAGGAAATGTCTCGTTTCCAGTAGAGGTTGTGATTCTACTGAATGTCAGTGTGTTGCTACCCAAACATGTGTCAGCACTGCCACTGTGTCTGCACCCAAATTAGTGAGTGAAAACAATCTGTAATGTTAGAAAACTACAATCTCATTTCAAATTAAATGTTCCTTTGTACTTTCTGAAGCACAGTCAGTATTATACTTGGAACTAACATATTTAAAAATAAGGTGTCAGATCTGGTCTCTGGGAAAAGGCATTTCCTGCTTACTTTCTTGTTCCCGAGGTGGAGCTTGTCAGCGTTTCCCTCTGGTTTTGTTGCTGTGGGAATGTATTTCTCTGTCTTCCTTGCACACAACCAAGGGAAGGAAAGCTATTGCTTTCCTGATACAACCAAAGAGCTGATATGCAAGGGAAGCTATTCCTGATTCTAGCCACTGGTACTCTTGTTCTGGAATAGGTATTCTAATACTTAATATTCACTCAAATAGCTCATTGTATCCAAGTACATAAGCATTAAGTTAACTGGGAAAAGTGAGTTCCTTTAAGTGAAGATTATCTCCCAAAACCTGCTTAAGGCATGGGACCCGCCACATTTATATAATGCTTTGTGCTCATATTTCACGTTATTAAAAGTGCTGTCAGGGTTTCTTTCACTAAATATCTGCCAAGTTTCCCTTTAGAAGAGTACTTCAGGCACAACAAACTAATGCCGGAAAAATCATATACTTCAGATGCTTTTTCTGCCAAGTTTTTTGTGAAGCTGGAGACAAAATACAAAAGATGCCTTTTTCCTTCTTGTTATTGCCCATTTCTTTCATCCCCTCCCTCTTTATCTGATTTTCATTTAAAAATGCTGCACTGAGGTGTAGTTTATAATTTGCAGGAAAGGCATGTAATATCTGAGTTGTATTCTGAATTGCCAAATGCCCAAGATGTCATTTGCGTCTGCATCAAATGGACTCTGATCCGTGGGTGATTTGCATGGTGCTCGAGGGCTCTCTGGGCTGGTCCTGCACCCAGCACACCTTACCCTCGGGCCCGGGGCAGGGTATTAGTTCAGGGTGGATTTGAAGTGCCTGAAGTTTAGTACGATGATGACAGCATCAGTCAGGTATGCTGACAGACTAGCACGAGTCCTACAGTATTTCACTTCTGCTTAGAGGCCTTTGGTCAACACGGAGTCTCAGACTACACATTTAGCCTGTAGGACAGTTAAATCTTAATTCTGAGTGTGACGCTGAAAGACTTTCACCCAAACACTTTAAAAAGACAAAGCTAGATCGGATAAATATTTTCTGCTTATAGCAACATTAATTCTGCTGGGTTAGGTTTGTTTGGTTGGTTGGTTCATATTGTATTTCCTTGGAAAGATGTACTCGTTACTGAGCAGAATATCCAAAATCACATCCTCACACAGATCTACATTCAAAACTGAAAATGTTCATCAGGTTTATTGTACTGCTTTTCTTCATTTCTCATATTTTCGGTCTCATACTCATTATGTTTGTGTTTCTCTTTATGGAAGCAAAAGAAAAACGAAGGAAAAAAAAGAATTTTTATATACAATTGATTCCACAGAATGATTCATGCAGGGAAAGTACTGGATTTTGATATCTAGTATTAAATAGTCAATTCCCATTTCAGAACCTTAAAAAATGAAAAGAAAAATAGAACTGACATAAAGGTAAAATATGTTTTTAATACATTTTCACAATATTGTAATTTTACTCGATGAGAACTAAAATAGAAGCAAGCAACACTGTTTCTGTTAATTTTTTCTGCTTTCCCTGGTTGGTTTTCTTAATTTTCAAGACAGAAGCAATAATGCCAGTCTCCTCTAGAAGAATGAAAATCTTGTCACCAGGATGAGTTCTCCTTGCAGCAGGCAGCTCTTGCTAGAAGAGGCTAGGTAACCTACCAGAGGCAGGCTGTTCAGCTCTAGCATACCGGCACAGCTCATGTACAGAACATTCCTGCCAGCCACAGTACAGCAAAACTGAATCTGATTACCTGTGCCCTTCCATTGGCATAAGGACAGGTTTCATTTCCTGATAAAAGTTTAAAAATTGGTCCTTAAGTCAGCAACAGAGTCCACACCAATGAATCACAGAATCACAGAATGGTAGAGACCTCTGAAGTTCATCTAGTCCAACCCCACTGCTACAGCAGAAGCACCTAGAGATCACACAGGAGCCCATCCAGGCAGGTTTTGAATGTCTCCAGAGAAGGAGACTCCACAACCTCTCTGGGCAGCCTGGTCCAGTTCTCTGTCACCTTCACAGTAAATAAGTTTTTCCTTATGTTTAGGTTGAATCTCCTGTGTTCCAGTTTGTGACCATTGCCCCTTGTCCTGTTGCTGGGCACAACCAAGAAGAGTCTGGTCCCATCCTCCTGGCACGCTTAGATATTTATAAGCAGTAATGAGATCTCCCCTCAATCTCCTTTTCTCCAAGCTACACAGACCCAGCTCTCTCAGCCTTTTGTCATATGGCAGATGCTCCAGTCCCCTCATCATCTTAGTGGCTCTACACTGGACTCTCCAGTAGTTCCTTGTCCTTCTTGAACTGCAGAGCCCAGAATTGGATGCAGTATTCCAGATGTGGCCTCACCAGAGCAGAGTAGAGAGGGAGGAGAACCTCACTTGAACTACTGGCCACACTCTTCATAATGCACCCATGGATGCCATTGGCCTTCCTGGTTGTGAGGGCACATTGCTGGATCCCGGTCAGCTGTTGTCCACCAGGACTCCCAGATCCTTTTCCCCTGAGCTGCTCTCCAGCAGATGAGCCCCCATCCTGTACTGATAGTGCAGATGCAGTACCCTACACTTGCCCTGATTGAATTTCATTAAGTTTCTCCTCACCCAACTATCCAGCCTATCCAGGCTGCGCTGAATGGCCTGCAGTGGCATTGGCTTTCTTCCAGTCTTCAGGAATCTCTTCTGTTCTCCAAGACTTTTCAAAGATGATGGAGAATGGCCTAGCAATGACTTCTGGCAGCTCCCTCAGCATCCCATTGTAGGTGCATCCCAGTGGGGCCCATGGATCTGTAGATGCCCAGTTTAGTTAATTGTTCTCTAACCCAAGCCTCTTCAACCAAGGCAAAGTCTTTGTTTTTCCTGACTTTCTGTGTGGTCTCAAAGGTCTGAGACTCCTGAGGGCTGGCCTTAGGAGTAAAGACAGAGGCAAAGAAGGCATTTAGTAACTCTGCCTTCTCTGTATCCTCTCTGTTCAGCCATGCAGGTCTCCTGGCTCCCTTACTTGACTTCCTGCTCACCAGGATGCTTCAGTCTTGAGCTTAGAGGAAATGGTGCTTGACAATAAAGTCTTTTCAAGAATATTCTATTTCAAGACATTCTCTTCTTATTTCAAAGAGTGGGAAATAACCATGGATTTTCTGAATGGATTAGGATGATACATGTCAAAGCCACATGCAGCACTTCTTCATTTCTTTTTCCTCTCAAGATCCTCTTTCTAACATATGCCTATTGATGATAAGTTAGTTTGCTCTATTATTTTACAATGATTTTTGCTTCTGTTTTCAAATAGGAATTTGAAGCCTGTGCTTTGCTTACTAATACTCAGCAACATCTTAAACTGCCTTTCATTAGAATAAATGTAGGCCCATTATCCCTGGATAAATTACATTGCTGTAAATTGGCAACCTTAAATCTATTGAAAGTACATTGATTTTAATTTCAAATTCCTAAATACTGTTTCATATTTTGACTTCAATATCAGAAATTCTGGGTTTTTGTAATATAAATTGTGATATTTTCATAATATGTGAGATATCAAATTCACCCACTCAGATGCTTAGAGTGATCCATAGGCATGCAAAAACTATTACTTATTTTCTATTGGAAAGCCTTGGACTTTGCAGCAGAATATCTGTTACGTCCAAAAGATCTTATAACAAAGAATTAGATAAGGGATAAATCCAACAAAAAGGAGAGCATTCATGAGGAGAAATGAAGTGTACATTTTAGAATTATGTTTTGAGGGGGGTAGTATTTAGAATTTATTTAATATTTATGGGAGTTTAGGGACACCAGCCTCTTAAGAAGGAGAATATGTCAGCAATTTGACAGGCTGAGACATCTGGATAAAAGGGAAAATATAATACTCTTACCTGCAGAAGAATTGCAAAATAGCTTGGGAGGAGAAGAAAATGGTATCAAAAGAGACATTAACTAAGTAATATACACAGGATCGGTGAGAAGACAGAATTTAAATTTAAGCTTATAAAAGCCTTAAAATACAAAATGTTGAGGTTAAATGTGACCCAGTATATGAGAACTCTGGAGGAATTTTTAGCCTGCCTGGACACGGACAGAGCAGCTCTTAGTGTCTGTGAAACAAATAGACTGGAGGTACATGAAGTGACAGTCTGCAAAACCAGAGTTCAGGTTCTACTGAAAGACAGAATGGGACAAACCTTGGGAGAAGAAACATGCGAGTAGGACTTCCTATTAGAACGCTTAGCTTTTAGTTTCTGCCATCAGTTCTGTCCTCTGGAATTCTCTGGGGCAAAAGATAAGGTGGTAATATTATTTGTTCATGATGTATTTGTTTTGTCTTCAGGTTACGCATTTGTTCGATAACGGAGGGACTGTCTTCTTTGCTATTTTCATGGCAATTTGGGGTAAGTACATTTTTTATTTGTTTTGTACTTTTGGTTCATCTGACCCTTTTATATGATTACTGAGTAAAGGGAGATTATAGCTTTTGATAAAATTTAAAGAAGGATTATGATTTTGTCCCACAAACCTTTTTTTCTCCTGTTTTCATCAGCCTTAATTTCTGTGCTAGTAGTGAGTGAAAAGAATGCTTTTTATTGTTAATGTAATGACTGTCTTTAGTGTCTTAAATGTCTTTAAGCTTGAGTTTTATATCATGCAGGCAGAAGTCTTTTTAGAAGTCAACATGTAAGTTAATTTACTGGTCTGGAGACAATATAAAAATCGTGTCTTGTAGAGAATTCTTGTAGGATAAATGAGAATGTTTTTCTGGGAGCTAATTAGAGGGAAGTATAGGAAATATTTGATGTTAAGTGCTTACAGCAATTTAACTATTTATATTCAAGTTCTCAGTCTGAATGTCTCATTATGTTTACTCTGACATCCCACACATGATGTCATGGGGCACAAAGCCAAGCAGGGTGATATCCAGAGGCCACTGTTGAACAGGAGGTATCTAGAACAGTCTTCCCCCTCTTGGAAGGTCGTTATAGTAATGCCATACGAGACAGATGTAACGGTTCCAGCATGAAATGCCTGATGGAATTAACTTTCACTGAAGCTAATAGTATTTTGCTGTTCGAAAGTAGGGAAGACTGGTATTAGAACAACAGATAATGAATTTTACCAGCGTAAATGTTTGTCTATGTAAACCCTGAGAAAACAGCACCAGTTCACGTATGTACAGCTGTCTGAATTCAGGCCAGAGTTTTACAATTTTAAAGAGTCAAAGGGCACACAACAGCTTTATTTACGTAATATGTATGAATAAGCATTAATGATTCTAACTTAAAGTGAAAGACGAACAAAAGTCAAAAGTTTTGTAGGCTGACCTGTTAAAAAGATAAAACAATACAAAACCAACAGAAAAACATCAGAGGTACATAGACAACATAAGCACATGTACCTACATACAAAAATCATAATTAGATCATTTAAAATTAACACAATATAAATATAGCTGAAAGCAATACTTTGTTTGCCTCAGTGATATTTCTTCATTGACTTCTAATCTTGCTGTTATAGCCTTGCAATTACTAACAATTAGTTTCATAAATTCCTAAAATACATTGCACTTAGTTATATGGTTATCAGTATACAGAGTATTGGAACTTCTAGCATGTCTTCCTCTCTATATTTGAGTTCTCCTTGGAGAGAGAGCTCTTTTCATTTTCAGCTGAGACCAAGGTTCAAGTATAAGGAGGAATTTTGCATACATGATACTGCTTTACCATTATCAGGAAAGATGGCATCATAAGTGGTAAGAAAGGTGAAAGCTGAACGTTACATTTTTCTAAATTTTAAGCACCGGAGTGATACTGTCGACTGATACATTTCAGTCTGCTATACAACATGCTGGATACAATGTTAGAAAAGGGATTCTGGTTTTGATGGAAAGTGTGCTGAGTTCATGACTGACTGCTGTAGGAGTGGCAGAGTGAGATAACTCTTTCGACATGATCTACAGACTCCATATTAAATAAAGCATTTTAGCAGTCGTAGTTACAAGCACATATCCCATATGAGTAGTTATTTCCTCTGCTCTGTATTTTGTTTATTATATGCCATTACAGCTATGTCTTTTTCACGTTCTTTCTTTCTATTCAGACATGTCTGGTATTTGCGAACAGATAAACTATGCAGTTCTTTTCATTGTACTGCCATAATTTTACCCTCTAGCTGGACAAAACCAGACCATGCTTTTTAGGATATCTACGTACATGGCAGAGATTATTCTTTTCATTTTATGTTAAAATAAGTATTTCTTCTAACTTGTACCAAAAACTTTTTACAGAATTTCTACAGATCTAGCCTGCAATGTGAACAGCAGCTCAGTTTCACAGGAGTAGAAGCCTCTTTTTTTCCTTTGATACTGATTTTAACTGTCATCATAGTTAAATGTAGTCCATGTTAATTAGTAGTTGCATTCTCCCCAGCAAACTTCAACCTTTGAGTAATCCAAGTAAATGTTATTCTTTTTCTTGTATTCATTGAGGAAGGTACAAATGTAAAGTGGAGAAAATAATGCTCCGAGTCATTTATCAGCTAGAAATTGTATTTAGAGAGAATAGTTTTGCCTCAAGGTAGTTAAATTTGGGATTTTTTTTTAATCAATGCTAAAATATCATTGCAATCATAATAAAATTATGCTGTTACAATGTCTGTATTCATTACCGAAGTTACACAAGGCAGAATTTTACCTGAGTGCTATTTGTCTACATTATTTCTAAGAAAGCAAGTATAGTATTCTTCCAGAAGAATCTTAGGTTGATCATTTAATTCCAAAGTAGAAGAGTGATGCTCTGCTACTGGGCCCTGTTGCATAGCAGTGTATCTTATGATTTTCCCCTTGCTTTCCACACCATTGTTTGCACGGTAACAGCTGCCAGGTTGTTTGGAAAAAAACTGAAAACATGTAGACAACAGGTGAGAATATAATCTGAAGCAAACATTATGGTGAAGTGTAGGATGGCATCATGTCATCCATTGGAATGCCCTCAGATGGGCTCCCTACGTTGTCTTGCTCTCCCTTGTCTGCTGTGCTGGTTTTGTCATCTGATGCACATCCAAAACTTGTATCATATGGTCCAAGTGAGTTGTCCAAGTGGAGAACTGAAAGGATAAAGTAATTGTTTTTTATATATTGCTTGAAAGATTCTTATCATCATACACTGGATACCTCATGGTTTAGTTCAACAGCAGCTAAATCCAGTTAAGCCCCTTCATGCGTGTCAGGGAGCAAAAGATGAAGGCCCTGATTTGCAATCTCCTGAAGATAAGATGTGTCCTCCCAGTAACGCGTGTTCAGCACTACATGGGTGGTCGACTTTCAAAGCTAGTTCCTAATCTGATGTTCTGGCAGCTTTCAGCTCTTGCATTTAAGCCAGAAAGGGCGTATTGCCAGAGTTTCATTTTTATTTGATTTTATATGAGAAAAAAAAGTGTGTTTAGCCTCTCAGTGTTTGTTTAAACATTTGAAAATAAAGTCCAGGAACATGATACAAATGTTTGACAACTGTGTGATTACACTTTAATACAAGTTTATACATATTCATGGAGAAGACAAAAGCAATCCTCCTCTTAAACCTCTTAAAAATGTTTTTACTTCTTAAAACAGCTATAGCTTCATCCCCTCATTCTGTAATTGAATTTGGATAAATAAGTAGTCTAACCTTTTTCAGTTAATCAAAGTTTGGGAGAGCTTTTGAGCTATAGTTTTGAACTCGCCTGCAATTCTTTGAAGAGGTTTCCTGTACTAGATACAATATTTCCTGCTATTTCAGAGGTTAAAAAAAAAACTTGTAAGGAGGAGATGTGGAGTTAAGTTGAGTATTGGTTAAGCTGAAATTTAAAAATAATAAAGTACTGTCAGTTGAAAACTAGTTTGATGGGAATTAATGATATTCCTAATCCAAACCATTCTATGATTCTAATAATTCAATAAGACCAGACTATTTAAGCAGCTCTATGGAAAAGTAAAAAAAGCTCTTATGCAACACACTTGTGCTATTCCTTACCTGGGTCATTCCTTGTATCATCATAAAGCCGTCTGTGGGAAAATAACTCAGACCTTTTCTTAGCAGATATAAAGTATCCAATCAGACCAATTAATATAGATCCCAAAATGGCTCCTACAATAACACCAACTATTACTCCTCCTTTGTTGGTTTTGTCTGAGAGAGAGAAAGAGAGAAAGAAGAGACAGCTGAATGAGAATAATAAATCTGTAAAATCAGATACTTCAGTCTCGCTTTATAGCAGTCGAGGGCTGTGTGGAGTGAGACATTTCACCAAGGATCTGAAACACTTTGCATACTGTGACTAAATCAGCCTGTCTGCAGAAACTCTGCCTTTGTATAAGCAAATAGATATCTCCATTCACATTACTTTCAAGGGAATAACTGGAGTTCTTTAAAAAAGAAGGCTAAATGAGTTTTTAGTCAATTAAAAAGATTCCAGGTTTAATTACAGAATAAATCACCGTGCTTTTATTTAAAGAAATAAGCAGTGATCACTCTTTGAATGCAAGTATTTTTAAGTGATTAAAAGAGCAGTTAAAATTTCAGCCCCTGAATTTCAAGTGATTAAGTTTTAGAGTACCAATTTTTGAGTATGCAAGGTAAAACATCCAGTAATGCTTTCTGCATCTGTTCAGTTAGCAGAATACCTGCATTCTTCCAAGATTTTCCTCAGATTTTGTAAACGATTTTTTGAATGTATTCTGTTTTTCTTTGAACTGAACTTTTTCTCCCACCCCCTTTCCTTTTCAGTCATGTTAGCTAAAAATCGGGTACATCGTAATTATTAGAACTGTGATGGGAAACTTGAAAGTCTGATGCTCCTTCAGTTCTTAGTACAAACTGTACTCTACTGGTTATGATGGATAAGCCTTTTAGACTTGTTAAAAGCTTGAAAGCTAATTAATGGTAAAAAATTACTGTCTCCTAATCTTTCCTTTTCTTTTCCTGAAGACCTGATTCAGAGCAGCAGGATAGAAAAGTGCCATGACAGTTTTATGCTCCATTGTTTTCCCACACGTACTCAACTTGATAATTAAATGCACAATGAGTAATTCCTTTGGAAGTATTTATAAAAAGTTATCTTTGGTCACAGAAGTTTCTGAACTTAAATAAGTTTGTGTGTTACAAGTAGAAATGTTATTTCTACACATCTACTTTGAAGGTCCATTCCAGTGTGAGTAGGCAGTACCTGTCATTAGGTTCACTCACTCCTGGAAGTGTTAAACAAACAAGTAAATGGCAAAGAATTTTAAAACAATATTTTTTATATTGAGTGAGTTTTAGCTTTAGTCTGTAGCTGGTCACCTATTAATTCACACATCTTATAAACCTCTTGTTCAATGAAAAAAAGGTTTTATTCTACCATTATGATTTTATTAAACCAGTTGGACTTCAGTTACATATTCACCTTCATTGCCGTCTTTTGAATCTGGTGATGCAGTAGAAGGGTTGCTGAAATTGTGATTCTGCTCTGTTGTCTGCTGAACGGGGTTGGAGTTTGGTGTAGGACTGTCCTGCATCGCCATGGGTGATGTCAGAGTGGTACCGGTGGAGAGCAATGCAGTGGAGTTGACTGAAGAATTGTCACTGGGGAGTGCTGCTGCCAAAGGGGTACTGTAGGTGACCGTGGAGTTACTTGATGGCTCTGTGGAAGTAGAAGTAGCTGCAGCACTTTCGGTCCCTCCAGAAAAGTCACTCATTGTTGTAAATGTCACTACAGGCACTGGTATTGTGTTGGAGTTTGTGGCAGAGTTATTTATTCCATCATTTGATGCCATAGTGACATTTGAAGATAAAGTGGTGCCATCGGTGAGCCTCAGGGTTGTGCTGTTTGGCCAACTGTTCATCTCTGCTCTTCTCGTGACATTTTCCTTGGCATTGGCAGTTGCTGGTGCAGCATGAATGACCGTAGAAGGATTTATGGCAGTAGGCGTAGACAGAGTGGTTCTTTGTGGAATTGGTTGCACTGTAGACTGATTTGTATCTCTAATTGAGCTAGTTTCATTATTTGTTTCATTTCCTTTGGTGCCGTTGGTATTGCTTTTGTTCCATTGCAGACTTATAAGAAGAAAAATGAAAATCATTCCACAGGAGAGTTGCATGGTGTTGACTTCAAAGTTTGTTTTGTTATATACAGAACCTGCAAGGAATTCACTTTTGTCTATTATTTTGTTTTGCAAAACAAAGCTACTCAGTTAAGACACAAACAACCTGGTAAAAAAAATAGCGTTATTATACAGAAGTCTCAGTCGTTTACCACGTGTTGATGCTGAAAACTTTACATTCCTGAGTGTTAATGACTTAAAGAATGACCCAATACAATACTGATGATCAGCAAAAGATTCTTGCACAAGAATATTCCATGTTTCTCAAAACAGACCTCATACTCAGAGGGGAATAATTCAAAACCACTTTGCTATAGAACGAGGTAATGAGAATGAGACGTACTTGGATGGCATGCTTGAGGCAGTGTTTTCTGGGCAGGCAGCAACTCCAAGAGCATGTTAAAGAGTTGTGCTCCATTGCAAAGAAATATAATTGTAACGATTAGTCCTGAAAGTTGATGGATAATGTTTTGTGACCCTGAGCAATGAGTGTCATATGAATGCTGCCAGAAGGAAACTGAAAACTAAATCAGTCTGGGAGTTACGGATGATGCTGTATTTGTGTGGAAACTTATTTTCCTGTAGGAATCCGAAAGCTGTATATTATGCATTAATTTTTCAAATCTTAGATTGAGAAAGATGAGAGAAACTCATCTTAAAGTCAAATTATTGTAGCAGGTATGCTATTCAGTATATCCATGGTGTTTTGTCAGGTATTGTTTGTTTTTGATACGTATAAGACAAGTTGAGGTCATGCAGTTTTTAACTGCCACACATAACCCATCATGTGACAGCACAATAAAAAGTGCAAGAAGTTACATCTTCAGCATCATTAATTAATTAAGTGTCCATGTACATGGGTACTTTACCATCTGAAGAAAGGAGGTATACACCTGGAAAAAGTAACTATTTCTGTCATAGTGGTTAGAAGGTGGTACCATTACTTGAAATTCATGTGTATTTATAATCTGCTTTTTAACATATGTTCCATTTCTCCACACTGCTTATTTCCTAAATTAAGATTAGTCATGTGGTGGGAAGGACATATGTTTGGAAAACATCTGTAACTTATTTACCAGAAAAATAAAAGATAAATATTCTGCTTGTGTATCAGTCAAGCTCAAGATAACCACTTTGACCCCAAATACACAAGCCAAAGACAACCCCTTTGGAGTTCAATTATCAGCTCCAATTATGTCTATGTCATCTAATTCAGATGATTAGAAAATTCTGTGCAATCTGAATATTAGAGTTTGATTTGTTAGTGTTAATACCTGCAAAACAGCAAAGAAAAAAGCATGGTGTATTTTACAAAGTTTTCAAGCACATGCTTTTATTTTAATATTATTATTGTTTTAATTCAGTGGCATGGTCTTTCTTTCCTTGTATTAATAGTCATATTAGTGAACAAAGTGAATTTGATCATATTGCTCATTCTCCTGTCACTGTAACTATACTACATAAGGAAATTACTCTCATTTTATCTGTAGTTTTAATTCACAAAGAATTTTACAAAAGGAATCAATATCCTTGCTGAACAAATTCTTTGTCCTTTTTTCCAACTGGCTTACTTGTGTAATCTTCACGGGTGACTATAGAGAAGAAACTTCCTTGCTTTGAAAGTTGTGTACTGTAGTTCTGAGGCTATGATGAACTGCTTCCTGGAAATCCATTTGTGTGTAATAATTTACTCTTCTTTTTCTAGTGCAACATCAGTGTTTTTCTAAACTGTATGAACATTGTAAGTTCTTCAAAGATACCTGATGCCTTTAGAACTTAATATGCAAATAGTGCTATTGCAGTAAAACAGCAGTGCTATAGACTAGCCAAACTTGCACAAGAGCCCAAACCTTAAATAAGCTGGACAAGTAGGTGTTTACGGAAGCTATGAACAGATTATTAATGAAAACAAAAATTCTCGCTTTTTGATTCACTGGTATTCACATTACTCAGTACCAGCTCAGTGGAAATCAATGTAGCAGGTATAGCCTGAAGTGAGTAGAAACGACATCGATATGGGTTTTGGCTGCAGTTCAGTTACCTAGATTAGCTCTACCTTTTTTAGCACAAAAAATGAGGTTTTTACATAGGTTAGTCACCACCATGTTTCTTCAATGGATTTTGCACTCTGCATTTGTTTTTGTGCTGCTAGAGTCAAATTTCATCTGAGACCTGTAACAGCTGGGTGGACAAAAAAATGCCAACCCCGAAAAGGGGAAGGACAGAATTTCTTCTTCAGTGTCTGGCTTTATGTATGTAGTGGCCCTTATTCGAGGAATTTACCAAGATGTGAATGCAGTTTCCCATAAAGTGGCCCTACAGTGTGAACCTGGGTATGCACTGATTACATCAATGCTAGACAATGTGTAGCCCACTTGCAAGAGATCTGTAGAGGTGCTGAGGACTTGATATGCACTCTTCTGACATTTCTGGAGGGATTTATTCTGAATTTGCCACAACTTCTTCCCTTTGAGTGAGCACCCTTTAAGAGCTGACCTGTGTTACAGTTCTCCTGGAGCACATCGCTTTGCTTACTGACACGAGTGCCCGGTGGTGTAAGCCAGAGGGCAACAAGTGAGGATGATCAGGAGACTTTAAAAGCACACATTTGATCTGGATTAAAATGCTGATGTAGGTAAAGCCACGTTGAGGCTGTGGTTCTATGTTGTACAAATTTCGCTATTTTAATTGAAGTAAATTGAAAAAAAGGCTACAAAAATCCTTGCCATTTTGTCATTAATAAATGTTAAAGTTGCTTTAGGGCAGAAAGTATTCAATATGAAGCTACTAGTGTACATGTACGCCTGCACACCTACACTCTTGATGAAACCCTGATCCCATTAAAATCAACCTCCCCTGAGTCTATGGACTTCACCATGAAGGTTGCATTGATATTGCATCTGGCTTTCTGTTTTCCCTTAAACTGCTCAGGTTTGTGCTGCATGTATCTGCAACACAGAAAAAAAAAGTCCCAATAAATTCTTCTGTGGTGATTTTCATATAAATGTATATCCAGTGGTATATTAAGTATTTTAAAATAGATTTTTGTCATGATAAAGTAATTGCAACATGTATTTCCTGAACATACCCAGCACCTGCCAGTGATAGGCATAATGTCTGCAAAACCTCCGCAACTGTCAAGAAAATAATAATTTCAACCTATACAGTCTTCAGAACTATAAATTCAAAGGACATTCTTTTACATGTCAATAAACTGAACCTTACACTGTTTCCCTACCTTACAGTAGTGATTAGAAAGTCACTTGTGTAGTAAATGATGACATGATGAGCAAATTATTAATGGAACCACTTTGTTTCTTGTGATCTGGACTAGCATGTTTGTATTTGCAGACCTTTCACACTTACTGTGCTTTTTAAGCCTCATAAAGCAGATTATTATCACCTTTACATCACTGATCCAAAAATAGACAGAACAAATACAAAGCAAGATAGAGAGAATTTGTCTTCTAGAATTCAGAAAGAAATAATAGCATATGATGGTCCAGGAAGCTTATTGGATTTTTGTTCCTGTGACTCTTTGCTCTAAAATTCAGATTGCTCTCCAAGGATGAGATGCTTCTAAATTTAATGAGTAATGAATATTAGATTATTGATTGTTTTTAGTGAATTATAAAGAAGTATACAAATATGAATTTCATTCTATAATTAATCACCATAATAATAAATAATAAATAATAATAAAT
>NW_010190075.1:82196-151314 GCF_000695765.1 Mesitornis unicolor
AAATAACAAATAATTAGAAATAGTAAATGATAAATGATAAATGATAAATAATAAATAGTTTTTGCCCTCTGTTACTAGCTCACAACCTAACAAGTATACATGCACTGCCTGAGCTTCCTGAGTGTGTATTTCCTGTTCATTTTCTGTATAACTAAAGTCAGTAGAAGCAATAACAATCATAGAATCTTTTAGGTTGGAAAAGTCCTTTAAAATCACTGAGTCCAATAGCTTTCTTTACAGAAATGTGGTATAAAGTAGCATACACAAAATACTTCCTTTCACCACCACTACCCCCCCAGCATTTAAAATGGGCTCTGAACTGACTCTGAGAGAAATTCTGTACTTGCTTGATAAGGAACATAAATACCCACCAAATAAAAGTAGGAATTTGAGTGAGCTACTGTCAGTGTCTGTGGTTGCTTTTCTACTTGAACGTTGGAATCCCAAAACAGGGTGGTTTTCAATTATTTTTTCAGAAATACACTCCAAGTAGTATTTGGCTACAACAGCATCAATTGGCTTCCTATACACTATCTAAAACAACACTGCAGTTATTAATCAGATCCACTAATAAGCATTAAAAACACCTCAGACTTACCTTTGAGCTCTACAAAATATGCAACAACCTGTTGAAATACTGCGCTGGCCCAGAGTGCAATTAGTCTGGTGGGAAGCGGAGAGCGCAGGTACTATAAATGTGGCAGTGTGACACCGGTCAGGAACGCGCAGTACAGGCGAGGCGAGGTGGGGCAGCCCTTCACTGTGCGCAACGGTGCGTCTGGGAACCAGCCTGACCGACTTCGCTGCTGTCACCACCGAGCTCTGTCATTACAGAGTCCACAGAAATTGCCGTATTTATGGTAAAGTAGGTAGGCAGTGCTTATTGCCTAATCCTTTGGAAGTCTTTGAACTGGTATTTCAGAAAGGTGACTGTTTTCTGTAAACTGCAGAAACTATTGTTCCTTGTATTTTGCAACTATTAATCTAAAAAAAGGTAGCTTCTTCTTATCACAGAGTCTCCTATGGCATGCTGTGCGAGATGAAAACTGGAAAAGGTGTGTCTTCTACAAAATAAAGCAGCAAATTCAGTTCCGTTAAGGAAAACCTGGTGCTAGAAATAAGTCTGATCCTATCTTCAAATATGTTCACAGCTGCGGTAATTTAAGATTACAGTCTAAATCCAAATTTTCTGAATGCATCAGTTGTCATTAATTTTTACTTTGGGATACAAAACTAGATAGGGACCTCAATGTTACAACTCTTACTCCTCACTTTAGATTTTATATAAACAGTACTGAATTAAAGTAAGAATGAGGAAGTCAGGTGTATTGTATATAACTTTTAATATGCTGATGTAGTCAACCTGTGATTTTTTTTTTTTAAATTCTTAAATATTTATTCTAGGCTGGTATGTGGTGAAGAGTGACTCAGAAATGCTTCAGCATTGTGTGACTGTTTGAGTGGAATGCCATGATGTTGTTAGCTGTTTCCACTTTACATTTTTAAGGAATCAAGTGCAAACACTATTTCATAACTTATCCTCGAGATAAGTGTTGAAGATATGGCATATACAGAAAGTGTTTATATGGGAGCAACTAGTGGTGTTTTCTCAGAAAACTGCAGTGGACAAGTGGAAGGTTTTCTGTGAAATGGATCAACTTTGACCTTTTCTAATATCCCTTTTGGGGAAGTAAATTATTTGTGTGGCATGAGATAGAGTGGTCTGTGAGAGGAGGGAGGACAGTCTAATACTGTGGGTTTGGTTTCCTTTGGAATCTAGCACTCTGCTGAAGGAGATTTTCTGCAGTGTGTATCAACATATTTATTGCTGTGTCTGGGTGGATATTCATCTAACAGATTGACCACAAGAGCTGAAAACAAGCACCACAGATCTGCGTCCAAATTTGGATCTTATGCAGCGTTAACCAAATGAGAAGTGATGTACTGGGGTCAACAGTATGCTTCACACCAGCATGCACACATTATGGTGCTGAGAAGTCTTTCTGATAGGTTTTTAAAAAGAAAGGTTATTTTAATAGAGATATAATATTTAAAAATATCAAGACCTTAAATATATAGGCTGCAGTTTTATTAAAGTGTATCTATTCCAGTAGTATGAGAGTCGTACCCCTCTGGAGCTGCCCTGGGCCTCAGCATGGGGCTTGGGAAGGTGTGCTTGCTCGCTCCCTGTTATTTATTAGCAGTTTCATTCATCTGTCAGTAAAAGTAAAAGCTGTTTACCTGAGTGACTTAACACCTAATGGAAGGTGCTCTGTTTGTGACTCAGTTCTTGGCTAAATGCCGTACACCTGCCGGGATGCTGGCAGCAAGTGCTGGCCCACTGTTCCTGGAAGGCAAAACCTCCAGCGGTGAGCCCAGTGGGAAGAGATTCAAAGCTTGGCCACATGGAGACAAGGTGGTGCAGAGTACCCCTGGAGTGGGGGATGAGATTAAGCTGTAATTCAGCTATACCCTGTATTTATTAATCAGCAGTTTCAATTCTGAAGAGTGTGTCACGGTAGCAGACGTGGTACCAAATCCGTAGGACTGTTTTTATTGCATGGTTTTGCTGTAAAGGAGTCTGACTGAATAAAACTGAAGAAGTAATTGAGCAGAATATTCAGAAGAGGCCTGGCTGGCAATGGCCAAACTCTGTGGAGAGGCAGTGGAGACTGTTCCCTAGCTCCTTACTGAAAAACCTCTTTGCAAAAAATTTTTAGGGAATAAACACACCTTTCATTTTGACACAGTGACTCACAAAGTACTTGGAAGAGATGTGCTCACATAATAGTCTTAGTTTCTCTGAGTTCTTGGTTTTGTTTTAGTTTCCTTTTTTCTCTGCTCTCTTCTTTCCTTCCAATAGCATTTAACACCACCCATTCATCATTTATTTCTTTTGACAATGTCAAACTTTTGTTTTACTTAAGATTGTATCTACACACAGCCAATCTTTCCTGTCTGCCTTAACCATCAAACATCATCCTACTTGTCTTCTGAAAGATTAGGAACTATGTAAATCACATGCCTAAAGTTAGTTCATCAGTGTGAGTACTGGCAGTGTAAGGGCAGTAAACGTAAGGTAAATTAAATAAGAATTGAAATCAAGTTTTAGAATTGCACAATGGGCAGAATTGCAGACTGTATTGCAGAGCACTGAATAACAAATCCCTAAATGAGTGGAGCTATACCAATATGCTGGACAAAAAAAAAGGAAGTACACCATATATTATGAGATTTAAAATTCAGAATGACAATTGCAGGTATAAAATGGGAAGCAGTGTGCTCAGGGAAAAGCAGGTGAGGCACCAGATAATGTTTTTTCTGTAGGAAACTGGAGGCTTGTGTGTGACCCTCTAAACTGAAAATTATCCAGAACTCTTGAGTGGCAGAATTAGGCAGAAAGAAACTCTGGCAGGTCAAAGCAATGCTAGAACATGAATGTTCTCATCTTGATGTTCAAATGGTTGGGTTAGTCATCCACTGTATGTCTTGTTTTTCTACAGAAGTAATTGATGAAGGTCAAGGCTTAGCGTTTTCAGAGCTGGGAGACCAGGGTAAGAGATGAATCAGTAAAGAAGTGACTAGCAACTAGGGCTGGAGGGGCTGGATTGCATGGAGAGCAGTCAGAGACGAATGGCATCAGCAGTGTGAGGGAGTAAAATAAAGGCAAGCCAGGAAGGATCCAGGCTTTCTGTAGAACTGGACAAATTGAATTACAAAATTGGCGTGGGTTTTTTGCTATAATTTAGACTATAAGTTTACACCATAAGAGAAGTTTTGTGAATTATTTCTTTTAACATGCTTTTGTAATTTTTTATGTACTTCCACCTTTTGATGGTATTTTCTCAGTAGCCTTATAGCACAGCAAAATTACCATGAATTCCATTCTACTGTGTGAAACAGCATTTTTTAAGGACTCTGATGAATCTGGAAAAGGTGCTTTAGTTGCCAGGTATAGTTAGAGATTTGGCCTCACCGGCTTCATCTAGATGGATGATTTTCTTCATCATTGCATTATCAAACACTTCATGCACATAAGTAACATAAAAGACATCATGTATTATTTTTATTCATATTATACTAGAGCCTATTATCTATACTATACCAGAGCCTGAAAACACTAACTTAGAGACAGATCTTGATTTAAAGAATAAGCAAGTTATCCAAAATCTTAGGGAATGGACAGACTGAAATGAAAAGCATTATAAGATTAGTGTATAGTCAATGAAGAACATAATTTGTCCGCTGCCTAGTATTACTTCTAGACCACAACTGCCTCATTCTATTTCCAAAACTTCAGCAGATGTTTACATAAGCTATAATAATTCCCAGTCAAAAAAATTACATGTACTTCAATAGTCCACTCTTCCTCATTCTTTTCTTCAGTAATGTTATTGGAAAAAAAAAAAAGCCACTAATTGAATTGTTTGCCTTCAGTTTCTCTGACTCCGGTATTTTAAATCAGTGGGATTAAAAATTTGTTATTATGAAAACTGAGCCAATTCCTTACTTTCTGTTATCTTCGAGTGTAACCAAGTAAATTATTTCATTTGTGCAATTACACAGATGCCAGTTTTGGCACAGGGCTAGTGGATATCTCGGGAGTTGGTATCTTGGCTAGTGGATATCAGCCTGGCACATGTGTTGCAGAACATCCAACATTATGTTTTGCAGAATAAGTTGTATTTCTCCTACCTATTTGGTCACATAAGAAAAGTACTGTTTGTTTTGTGTATAGCACAGGCTTACATTGCTCCCGAGTCCTCGCAGAATGCATCTCAGGAAGGCATTTCTCTTGCAATGCGGTGTCTTCTGTAACATTTCCAAGTCTCGTGCTGCACTGGTTGTGACAGCACTTCTGATGACAGCTGTTTCACACACAGATAAATTTGAGTGCAAGCCCCACTGCTGCTTAAATAGGAGAGATATGTGTTCCTTGTTAGGAAATTCCAAAACTTATTTGAAATCTGGGGTGAAGGCAAGATCCATGTTAGAAAGAATTTAAGAGAAATAATATTCAGGGACAAGTTCCTTTCATTCATCTGTCCATTATTTATGGGTAGTGGTATGGCGAACTGATAGCTTCTAGTCATTGTGCTCTAATATAGTATATGAATAAATAAGATATGGATATAGTGATAATTATAATACATATAAACCAAATAAGTTGATAAATGTAATACAGAAACAGAAAACGCAAAGAACATGAGACCAACTTACTAGGTTTGACTTACAAATCCTCATTCTGAGCAGTTGACTTCCCAGAAGGAAGCAAATTTTCTCACTCCCTATTTGAAATCACTGTTTTCTGGGGAACAGTTGGATAATCCATTTTGTCAAGTATTGCACCAAAACAAGGTGTCTTACCCTCAGTGACAAACTGCAGCATTTGGGAAACTATTATTAGTTATTTATTGGTTGTAATTATTTTTATAGGACCTACCAGAAACACTCAGTACATGGAGATTTTGATTCTGATCTCGGGCGTAGATCAGAAATAATTGTTTAAAGAAGTATTTTAGTAGAGAAGCTACTCCAGTATAAAGCTGGTATAGCTGGGAAAGAAGTGAGTTGTCATGATCCAAGCTGAATAAAATGAGAACAGAATTTAGCTCTTCATTAACAGATACCATTGTGTATGCATATCCTTGTTTCTTCAGGGAAAGATTTTAAGCCATATATGTTTTGAATAAAACTATAAAAAAATATTATCTAAAAAGGGTGACAGGGTCTCATACTGACAGGTACCTATCTCTGTACAGATATAGCAGACAGCAAAAAAATATTCTTAGATAGACATTGTAAAATACTGTTCCAATTTTAACAGGTATGATCCTGAAGTTACTTACAGTTTTCAGATTCTTTGGGGAAAAAAGCCAGAAAGTGGCTAATGACAGTTACCATGTTATATACTGCTGATTCTCTTGAGATCTGCATGGCCTTTTTTCTTTATTTACCTTAATTAAAATGCATTTGCTTATTTTCACAGCTACAGTCTTTCTAGAGTTTTGGAAAAGACGGAGGGCTGTATTAACCTATGACTGGGACCTCATAGACTGGGAAGATGAAGAGGTAAGACTAAACAGAAGTAATCCCGTAAATCTTGCTATCAGCATGATTTAAGTGTAAACATCAATACATATTGTATGCCAGTAATCTGAATTTGTCATTCAGATTATATTTGTATTTATAACACTAGTTGCAGAATAAACAAGTATACTTGAGACTATGCAAGGATAGTTTCCCTTCTGCAACTAGCATTATAATTCCAAATATAATTCTACATTTATTAAAAATACCCTTTGAAAAATTGAGTGGAAATACTGCCTGTATAAAGGACAGGAGCTACTAGTGATGTCAGCACAGATACCTTTCAATTCTATGGTTTCTTGTACTGGAAGTTCCTAATACTGCCTAAAATCGGACCAAGAAAAGCAAAGAGACAGAAACTAGACTTTATGTCCTTCTGAGAGACATAACTTGTACTTTAACATTCTGTTATCAGCATCAGCAATAATAAAATTATTTTATTACTTCACTTCATAAATCACTAGTGAACATAGCTGTGGTTTAGCTATGTTGGTGATTTCACTGCAGTCTAAGTTAATAGATACTTTACCATTTCTTGTTTTATAGCTTTACATAGAGGCATAGATACAAGCTGGCAGCTTTTAATAAATGGTTTCATATCATAAAAAGCACCATCATAACTGGCATTTATGTATCATTTTCTTATTAATTTCTGCACAGAAACCAGTGTTTAAGTCAGTATTATAACCCAGGATCCTTTTAATACCCTCACATAGTGAGGAAGGCTCTGACTGTTTCTATTCTTTGTTGGTATCTAGCACTGTTTCCAAGGATTTCCAAAAGAGCAAATTATTTCGATATTTGAGTTGGAGCATTATAAAAACCAATTTGTGTCTATATAAATTTTCTACTTTATAGTACATATATATCTGATTTTTGAGATTTAGTGAAATAAATGGACAACACTTATGAAATAGGTGGTACAACAAATACAGTCTACCCTGTCATTCCAGGAAGAGCTGCGCCCCCAGTTTGAAGCTAAATATTCCCAAGTGGAAAGAGTAAATCCCATCACAGGAAAACCTGAACCTTTTCAGCCTTTCCCTGATAAGCTCAGTCGACTGATGGTGTCTGTCTCAGGAATATTCTTCATGGTAATATTTAATAATATTGGAATTATTGCAGCCTTTAATCTTATTCTTATGTAAATAACACAAGTCATGAGTGCATTTATTAAGATTAATGAATTTACATAATATAGGCAAAACTGATTGTCTTACCGCTTGCTTATGGATCTCTTTCTTTTGAAAGAAGTAATATAGTTACATTGTAAAAGAACAATAAAGAAATATTTTAGTTCATCAGTCTTGTATTTTCATTCTCTCAAAGCCTGCTCACCAAAACAAATGGCAGCCTAAAACAGTTGTTAAATTATTAATTCAGTGGAAATTATTTCAGATGTGGTTTATTTTGTTCTAATATCTCTATTCATAAATACTTACCTCTAGATTTCACTGGTCCTCACTGCAGTGTTTGCAGTCGTGGTGTATCGTCTGGTAGCCATGGAACAGTTTGCTTCTTTCAAGTGGTATTTCATCAAGAAGTATTGGCAGTTTGCAACATCTGGCACTGGAGTCTGTATCAATTTTATGATCATCATGTCACTCAATGTTGTAAGTCTTCTTTTAAAGGAAGGATTAATTTAAAAGAGTAATTTTACAAGATTACAGAGTTTACTGTGTATCAGGTATATACATTTTCTTGCATAGTCATACAGCAGTGCCTGAAGGTAGTATTTCAGGGGTTTTTCCTCTTCTAATACTATGTCTGTCTATGTTTTTCTCTACTGCCTACTTAATTTGTCAGTACACATATTTGCTTATGTGTCACCAAGTCACAGTGGTACAGACAACTGCTTTCTGCATTTGCATTTTTATTTTTTACATTACCTCTTGCCATACATCTCTTCTCTAAATGGAACTACATTATTTTCTTGGCTGATGATTTTCTTTCTGTTTTGGGGGTTTTTGGGGTTTTTTTTAATTGATAATTTTGAATTCTTCCCTTTCTTATTTAAAATGTAGTTGTGATATCAGTGTTGTACAGTCCTAGAATAACTGTGGTACATTATTTCGGTTGAAACTTTTCCTGTCATATAACTGCACGAGTTTGATCATCTGCTGTGGTAGCACAGTGTACATTGATACAAACTCTGTTCCTTCAACTGCAGTATAATTTATTGTTTTTATATTCCCGTACAAACACAAACAGGTAAAAAGGAATAATAGCACAGCAAACAATGGCTTTTAATTCTGTTAAGGAGTTTGTGCACTCAGTGCAATAAGAAAGCATTCTTCAAAACAGACTGTCATATGTTTCTTTTTGTTACTATATATGATAATGCAAAGTCATAAAAAGCATATTCAAGTGAACAAGCACACCAAAGGTATTGAAAATAATTTGCTATTAATAGTAAATGCTCAAGTAAATCTTTCTTAGAGTTGGTAACTACCTTAGGCTGTGTCATTTAAAATAAAGACTGGAGGCAGTCAAGATACAGACAGATGAGGAAGTTTTCAGTACGAGGCTGCTATGTATGGCATTCATGCCATGGAATGCATATTCATGCAAAGGAAAAATGGTATTTTGTAAAGGCTTTTGCCTGCTATTAGATCACAAAGATTAGGTTTGTTTCTAATGTTAGAGGATAAGCATCTAGTTGTTCATTAAGAGAACCATTGGTCCCTGAATACTTCTCTTGATCTATTGGCTCTTGATTTATCTTTACTGTATATTTAATGTATGTATGTACATACATTTGCATGGATAAAAATAACGGGACTAAAGTAGTTCAATGAAGTCTTCTTTATATGAAACTAAACATCCACATAGCTACAACATCACCCTCCCTTCTCTGTCCAGATACCTCGATGCTGTAGGGCAACAAAAAACCTATGCTTTGATGCTTGTTGTCATTCTGCATTTGACATCACAACAGACAAGATGTGCTATAGTTAGACCGTCTCTTATTTCTGTTTTAGGTTTACGAAAAGGTTGCCTATCTACTGACAGACTTAGGTAAGTAGGTCTTTCCTAGTGGCATGGTTCTTGCTAGCTGTGGCAAATACCTTTATATTCCCATAAAATAGGGGTTTGGCAAACTTCATCTATGCATAGTACGATCCTGGCATTTCCATAAGCAAGTGAGAAATATCAGAGAAAAAAATGATATTATTATTTTGCTAAGAAAATAATAGAAAATAAATGAAATTATTCTTATACTTTTTATGTTTTACAGTGTAAATTGAAAAAAACCTTTATCTTATAATGGAACAAAAGTCAAAACATAGTCTTTCTTAGAATGCTAAAACAGGTTATTTTCTTCCATTTTTACCAAATACTTAATTATCTTTTTTACAGTTTTTTTTTAATTTGAACTTTTGAATGGAAAAATGGATTAAGATAAAATTACATTGTCCAAGATAAAAATGTTAAGTCATAAATTTTAAAGTAGCTCTAATTCTGTCACATTAAAAATTTATACTGAGGCCACTAGTTGTGGTCCAGTCACAGAAGTAAAGGTTTCTAGCTTATATGAAGCAAGAAAGCAAAGACAGCATTTAAGATCTCCTACGATGTGAATATATTATCTTTTAGTATTTCTTCTTGCATGCTCTCTTTTCGCCCGTGTTAAAATAAGCAGTTGATCTTGTCACTGTTTAAAGCAAGCTCCATGCTTAAATTTAACATCGCCCTCTTCTGGTTAAAGTAGTGAAGAACATGCATTAAACAAGATGCTCAGAACTTTATAGTGTCTCAGATAACAGGCAGTTGAACAGGCTAGAAAGATTCAGAATGTATAGTCAGCTTCTTCAGATTATTAAAATAGTTAAGAATATTACACTGATTTGTATTCCTACTTAACTTTAAAAATGTATTACATTGTTACAGACCAGGGAATGGGAAAGAAAATAATTATTTCATTTAAGTATACAAGCCACATTTTCCCAAAATATAGGAAAGCCTTAAAAAAAAAAAGGCTTCTTGAATTAAGCATGATGGAACATCAGCTGTGTGAGCTAGGCAGCTCACTCCACTTCCTAAGTTGTTTCACATTAAAGAGGAGTAGGACACCTTAACTTTCATGAACAATTGTTCATATGTAAAGCTAGTATCCTGTATGTTTGTATCCTGATTTAGTCATCATTAGACCAAAGTAATTAAGTAGTAAAAATTTTAACTGAAAAATCCAGGCAGTTTATACTTCCAATTCATATATATGTTTTAAAACTTTTATCAGTTGACTGCATTCCAAGTTTGACACATCCATCAAAGAAATTTGAAATTTCTAAAATAAAACATTAATTTAAATCATTATCACCAAGTTCTAATTCAGAAATAAATCGTGTTCTGCAAACATAAGGGAAAATGTCTAAGGTAGTGCAGACCCACAAAGAATACTTGTAGCCCTACTACACACTTCTGCATTTCTTTCAAATAAAAACCCAAGGCAGGACCTCCATCCTTTCCTTATTGCATTATAAACCATTTAACACTTCACAAGCATTATGATCAGGAAGTCTTGGAGATAAACTAGTAGTCTTACAGAAGTGCTTAGAAGATTATATTTTTGAGTGAGAAACCAACTGGCTGTTGGTAGTGTCTTTTCCCTCTGCTTTCCTTGGCAGACCCTGTCTCACTCTGCTGATGTGAATTGCTTTTGCTGTTTGTTTGGGGATTCTTCGTTGTGGATTTGGTTTTTTTTTTTTAATCAAGATACCTATAGCCTTAAAATTAAAGATTCATACTGAATTCAGAACTGTTTAATGGAAATGAAACAGATGTCTTCCCACAGAGTTGTGACTTATTCTGTATGAAGGGGCTTATATGTCCTGTTTCCACATAGAACCACCATAGTCTGAGCTGGCACAATGGTTTTGTGACCATCTCCAAGACTGAACTCTTGGAGAAAAAAAAAATTCAACCTGATGGGGCACCATGACTTGAAACCATCACTTGTTTTGTTACTGTTGATTGATCTGTGACCAAAGTTAGTCGTAACTCAATTTAATTTTTGTTTATATAATGTATATTGTGTCTTTCTGCAGAGCACCCTAGAACAGAATCTGAATGGGAAAACAGCTTTGCCTTGAAAATGTTCCTCTTCCAGTTTGTCAACTTGAACAGCTCCATCTTTTACATTGCCTTTTTTCTTGGCAGGTAACTTATCTTTGCTAACTGCTTTTAAAGGAAAACTCACACAGAACTCATAATCCTTGCTGATTTTGTAGGTTTGAAGAAAATAGGGTGACATTTAGAACTGCAAGATTTAGATGTGAGTCAGTTTCTGAGGATAATTAAGAACACAAAGTAATGTTTTTAACTGTATGTGAGGGCTGGACTCTTGAAATCTTTACTTATGGAACTAGTCACTAAAAAGCCTAATTTTTAAGGGGATCTGTACACATGACTTTCCTACTAGACGACAATTCAGAACCTTTGAAAACAGAGCCACTTCCTAAATGCAGGGCTGTATTCAGCCCTGCTCTAATAGGCTTTATTAATTTTTTCGTGTTTTTTCCTCTATGGTTACATTTCCCAGGATTCATTTCTGTAAATAGTAAATATTGTCTGGCAGGTCTTACACAACAGTAGGAGGCAGAAATTCTGGCTCCAGTTTCTATGTGTATCTTTAGCTCAGAGCATGAGATGCTGGACAGGTCTAACCTTGCTTCATCTTCACTTCAGTTTTGTTCTGATCAGACTTATCATTTCTGCAGAGTATTTCAAAGTACCTTCTATAAAGTTTTACAATATAATTTAAGTTCAAGATTGATTGGGGGAAAAAAAAACCCTCTGGTGAAGTCTGTTGGTAATCTCTGCTTGTTACATCCAGTGACGTGTTTGCCATATAGTTTCTAAGCTTCTTTGTATCTTGCTGTCTCCTGTGTCTAGCAGGACCAGGAATGAGTTCTTTTTCTCTCTCGTTTATAATTTTCACTAAGGTCATTAAGAATTTTTATTCAATTAGTTATGTATGAATCTGTTAGATCTGTGAAAAACATATATTTGTTATGGGTTTGGAAGTGATTTTATGCTTGTATGTCCGAGGACACAATTCAGTGCACACTTCACATGAGCCAGCAGATCCCTGTGCTGCAGTAAATTCCTGTGAACTGCAATGGCTTATCTTCTTAGACATAGATTAGAGAGTCCGAATGCCTAACATCTAAAACCTCTGAAGCTAGGATTTTTGTTTTGGACATAGTAAAAGTTTTGCTTGCAAAATGATGGTCCTTGTTTGCATTCTGAAACCACCATATCCTACAGATACCAGACTTAAGCCTATGTGGTTTATATGTTTATATTTAATGACTTTGCTTAGTGGATGTTGTGAACTAACTACTGATACAGGGTGTTCTTGGAATGTCCACTGAGAAGCAGAAATTTTATTTTCCAGATTTGCAGGCCGCCCAGGGAAGTACAACAAGCTTTTTAACAGATGGAGACTGGAAGAGGTAAACAATGTTATTTTGTGATCCTGCTAAATTTCCATGAGTAAAAAGGAAATGGCTGAAAGACATGAATTATGTCCAGTTTGAAAGATTTATTATTCCCTCTAAAAGCAGTGAGGAGTAAACTCTTTATTTATAGCGAAGGATAGGAAACAGGAGGTGTGTTTTTCCTTCTGTGCTCTCCACTGTGCTGAGTGACACACGCAGCTTGAGACGCACAGATCTTTCTGCCTCTCTCTCTGGGAAAAGCAAACAGCAACAGTTCCTTACTTCATAGGCATTACTAAGTCCTACATGATTAGTATCTCCTGGGTGCGTGGAATTTTTGTATTGAGGACAAAAATATAATGCTTATTTTATCAGCTTTTTAATCAGCTTCTTAAGTTTCTGCCAGTGTGAAAATACTGATTTAAAAGAAGAAAAATAGTATTTTCAAAACTTAGCTTGAAAATGTGTTAGAATTGTGCATGCCAAAGTTCTCTCTTATCTCTGAAAAACAGGTTTCTGCTGTTGAACCTTGGTAGCCACAGATTAAGATACCATAACTTTGTAGTCTGTGGTCTAAAAAGAAGTTTCTGTAGTTACTAAATATTTTAATATGGCAATTTGTATAGTTAAGATACCATTAGCAGAGATTCAGGTACTAAGTCTCTGTTCAGACTTAGAATATTACAGATTAAACATTGCTCCATTCTGTTGAAATGAATGCATATGTATTGGTCAATGTGAAATGGACTATATCTTTTATCACATATCTAGCATACATACCCTTAGTTTGGGTAATACGATCCAATTCTCCAGCAAATAGTATGTCTAAAGGTTGTTCATTTGGGTCTGTGTTAATATTTCTGCTACTGATGTTGATTTTAATATTTCTGTAGCTGGACGTTAGGTTTATTTTCACCAAACATATTTGAGTATTTTCTGTTTACCCTGTGAACAAATAAAAATAAAGGAATTATCTGATTTTAGCTACTGATCTTTTCGTATTTTATTTCAGTGTCATCCTAGTGGCTGCTTGATAGATCTGTGTCTGCAAATGGGAGTTATTATGGTTTTAAAACAAATGTGGAACAACTTCATGGAGCTAGGCTATCCGTAAGTTCAGATGTTAAAATTTGTTTTACAAGCACCAATTACATATTTGTGTGATTCAGACATAGGGGAAAACTTCTTTTCATTTGAGTGGAGGGCAGAATGTTGGTGTTAATTGAAATTCAGTATCATCATTATTTGATGAAGGCAATGAACAGCTGAAATACTGATCTCTCAAAGTGTTTGTTCGTAAGCACATAAGATGGAATTCTTAGCAGGTTCAGGTTTTCATGTCTTAATGTTATCACTCAAAACCTGATCATCAATGTTGATTTCCAACCTTCTCTGAAGGACAAGGAGGACTTGCTACTAGTGCTTACACAAGACTTGTGTTCAGTAATAGCTCTGAGGACTAAAAATACGGTTGTTAAATATGTAACTGGATCTACATTCTTCCCCTACGTGCTGTAAGAAGCACAGAGTATAAATAGTCCACTTTTGCCAAAATAACTCTTTTAAGTACAACGCATGTTTGCAGAATGTTTCCACTTTTTGCATCTTGCATACTGTAAATTTATTCCCAAGGCAAGCATTAACTGCTGCTCTAAGATAAAGCTTCTCAGGTTATGTTAACCATCTAAATGGTTTATTGTGATTTCATTTGCCATTATACAAACAGAGCTGTTCAGCTACTGAGGAGAATAATGGGCTAAGAGTCTTACAGCTCTCTTGAAACTGGAAGAATATGTTTTCAGTAAAAGCAAAAGGTTGCTCATCAAATATTAATGTAATCAAAGTCTCGACCTTGAAAATATGTCGGAAAGGGTCATGCTTACAGTGTGCCATCATTCTGCAAGTGAGGGGCAATGTACTGTACTGTTGTGAGACATGGATTTCTGAACTAAAGAAAACTACTTGAAGTATCAGGCTTCCTGTCTTCTCAGCCCAGCAGCATATTAACTCTGTCTAGAATTTATTTTAAAATGTGCTTATATTCCTTTACGGAAAGCAGTGTTTTGTTATGACAAAACCATTGTCTGCAACCGAGGCCTTTCAGTAACAAGAGAGATCAAGAGCTAAACACTAAATTAGCTTGAGAAAAAGTAGCAACCTGTTTATAAATATGCTTATAAAAGAAAGCTTTCCATCTTCAGTCTCTTTTCAGTAATATCTAGAAACAAAAAATAACCTTTAGTTGTTACCTGTGTTAGTACTGGATAATATTTTTTATTTGTATAACACTTTAGTTTGTGAAACTAAGACCTATTTACTATTTATAACTACTTTGTGAAAGGACCTCTGCACACCTTTATATAAACTAGTCATAAATATTTGCAGTTTCAGCAGCACCTCTTTAGACATTTTTTCCTGTTTCAAGAAAAAAATATTTACTAGAGCACCTAGATCATTAGTTTTGTTCAGAGAATAGTTGACATATTCTACTATCTAATATATCCTAATATCATAAAGTTCTTGTTGAGCTCCACTTATTTGGTTTATCTTTTACGGCATTGAAAATAAAGCATTATATATTTTTTTTAATGTTCTCACTATGCATTATTTTTTTCCTTTTTTTTTTTATTTAGGCATGCAGGTAAATCCTACCAAAAAAAGTCTATGTAAGCAAATTCCATATTCTGAAAAGCTTGTTTGTACAATGCCTAACATGCTACATTAAAGATTGTAATGCATTTAAAATTGTAATGCAGAATTGAGAGCTTCTGGAAGTACTTTGATATCTTATATGATATTGTAAATATTTCCAGAAAATACCTAAGTAAACATTCAGGTGCAATTCGAAATAGGCCAAATTACTTCAAAACAATACCCAAAAGTATTGTAAATTACTAAGCAAGCACAGTCAATAATGCTCTGTTTATCTAATAAAGTTTATTACAGAATTGGTGGTCACGACGCAAAATGAAGAGAGGAGGGCAATTAATGGAGCAAAAAATTTCCCTGCCTCAGTGGGAAAAAGATTGGAATCTGCAGCCTATGAATCTTCATGGTTTAATGGACGAATATTTAGAGATGGGTGAGCAAATCTGGGGAGGTGTCAGTTTTCTTAAGAAACTGGAACTATTTTGCACACTAAAAGATCTTTTGCATTTCCGATTTCTAATCATAGAAATGCTTGTCTAGTTTTACAGTTTGGCTTCACCACCATCTTTGTTGCTGCCTTCCCACTGGCTCCTCTCCTGGCATTGCTTAACAATATCATAGAAATAAGGTTAGATGCATACAAGTTTGTCACTCAGTGGCGAAGACCTATGCCTGCAAGAGCAACAGATATAGGTGAGAGAACCTAATAACTGTCACTGTCAGGTACCATCTCTGTGTTTCCTTTTCTAATGTAGCTTAACCCTTGAAATATTTCATGCATCAAGAGTTATATTGGTAATAAAACCTACAGATCTCAATGACAACTCTCCTGTTGAGCAGCAAAAGCATACTCAGTTGCTTAGCTAAAAGGACTCCTCAGATTGCAAGCTGGAACATAGGAGGTTCAGCCTGAACATAAGGAAAAACTGTTTTTGCTGTAAGGGTGACAGAGCACTGGAACAGGCTGTCCAGAAAGGTTGTGGAGTCTCCTTCTCTGGAGACATTCAAAACCTGCCTGGACATGTTCCTATGTGAACTGGTCTGGGTGATCCTGCTCTGGCAGGGGGGTTGGACTGGATGAGCTTTCGAGGTCCCTTACAACTCCTAATATTCTGTGATTCTGTGAAATCTGCTTTCCTTTTCCAATAAGGGATCATAATAGTTGGAATTTTGAGAACAGGCTAAATAGTATTTTAGGCTTCTGATTTGTGAAACCTGAGGTCTAAAATGCTATCCAAAAGCAATTTAATTTTAAAATAAGGACTAAATTCACTTTTGGTTTAAAACAGAGTTAAATAATACACAGTGTGCCCTACTGTAAGACTTCATTCAGGTGGAGCCAGTGGTGGCAGGAATGTGAGGACATGGTTTAATCTTGATTAGCTTTTCTGACTGAATTCTTTCTCAATAAGAATAGAAGACTGTATGACTAATAATGACTTTAATATTGCTAGTATGATTTTGTATGACTTACTGTGACTGTTAAAACTAATTACTTTGTTGTAATTTTCCTTGTTTCTAGGTATCTGGTATGGGATTCTGGAAGGCATTGGTGTTCTGGCTGTCATCACCAATGCCTTTGTTATTGCCATTACTTCCGACTACATTCCACGTTTTGTCTATGCATACAAATATGGACCCTGTACAGATCAAGGATACAGACAAGAAAAGTAATTAAGATATTCTTTATATGTATTTCAGTGGGAGCACACTTTTGCTACTGTCTTTCTGTGTTAACATACATCAGTAACATTTTACTTTTTACATCTGTGCAAAGCTCCACAGATTCTGAGTGCAAGTAACTCAGCCATTCCAGAGAGTTTGCAAACTAACTCCACAGTTACAGAAGTGGAAAACCTTGTCTTTTCTTCTCAATGAGAACAATGAAGTTCAATGTATGTCGTAGCAGTTTTCAGGCTTTCTCTAGATAAGGTGTTCTTCTTTTCTGCAATAGTTCTGGACTGTCTTCACCCACCATGCTCCCAAACACATATAAATGCTCCCAAACCCTTTTTTATCCTAAGCCTTGTTCACTCTCAACCTAACCCTATGCCTTTTACTTTCAGATGCTTAAAAGGATACGTCAACAGCAGTTTATCAGTATTTGATTTGAGTGAACTTGGGATGGGATACTCAGGATACTGCCGGTATGTTTCAGTGCTATCCCTTCTTGTAATACAGACATAGACATTAATACAGAGATTAAATTGAAAGCCAGTGCTTAAATTACTGGCAGAATAGTTTCTTTTTTTGCATGTAAAAGCATTGGAGTTCAAGTTTGTTCAACATAGGAGTCTTAGGTACAAACATTCTGTGGTGGGACGCAATACTAACACAACGGAAAACTGTCTTCTAAGTTTTTTCCAGGTCTCTTGCAAGCCATATATTTAATGCCTCTATGAATTATTTCATTTTGAAGTTTTCCCAGATGACAAGAAGGGTAAAAATTCTCATTTCAGTTTTGTGAAACATTCTGAGGTCTATTAATTAAAATACACAATTAACATTTTTGCTGTGGCTCAAATCCAGGTAAAGATCCCAAAGAGTTATGCAAGATGAATACAAGAAATACACCATAAAAATTAAATGCTGCATTGCATGAGTGCACTCCTTGTTTCCGATCTAGTTTTACAGTAAGAATTAGCTTGAATTGACTAAGAAGTTACAGAATCATGTTACACTTATGCAAACTTTGTCTGGAGAATCTCAAATGCTTATAAGCAAAGACAAAAATCAGTTTAGAGCCAACACACTTGAACTTAACACTTCAAGGTGTCAGCTTTGTAACAAAAGAAACTGTTTGCTCTGGATTTCTGGAAGCAAAAAGGGCTGTCTTATAAGGAACTCTATTTAATTGCCTGTATTGTGGACTGTTCTTCTCCTTTTCTTTTTAATTCCTCTCAAAGTATGCTTTCACTTCGGTTTTGGCCAGATCTGGGATAAGCTAGAGAGCTCTTCACCATCTTCAGGTTTCTAAGCACAGACTAACGTACTGGATTTATGTTTGTGTTACAGGTACAGAGATTACAGAGCCCCACCATGGAGTTCAACTCCATATGAATTCACTTTGCAGTTCTGGCATGTCTTGGCAGCACGGCTGGCCTTCATCATAGTATTTGAGGTTAGTCATGAAAAGGAACAGTTCCTTTCTATCTCTTTAAAGTCTCAGTTAATTTTTTACAGTAGTCCTGTAAATAAATTGTCAGTATCATCGACTGCTTGTTCCTCATAGTCCAAGGAGAGAGAAAAAAAAAATCACCCTCCCTAAACTGTTTCCCATCATCTGCTTCTTAGTGAATTGACAGAGCATGCACAGATTTTAGAGTCCCTTCAAAATCGTATTTTCTCAACAGTCGTCTTATACATCATGTTGGTTCCAACCAAATCTTTCATGTTTTATTGAAAATGAAGAAATGCAATTTATGTGTACATTAAACACAGTTGTTACAACCTAAAAGTTATGTCAGGAAAATGATACATTATTTTAACCTAATATAAAAGTAGAAATGTGTGTTACTACTTTGAAGAATGTATTACATACTGTCCAGCAATCTGGTTGGTTACTTTGATTACAAGCTCTTAACAAAGTCTGCTTGTAGGTAATGTTTGCTATTGTTATTCAGATTGCCGTGTCCTGCCGTCAGGTCACTAGCTATACCCTTAGTTTTACTTTTCAGAAGACTTCAGCATTTTCACATTTCTGATAGACCATTCATTTACTTCTATATTTGTGTGTGTGTATGTATTAAACATAGGAGTTGCTTTTCAGTCATGAATTGAATTTCAGTTCCAGTTTTGCCACAGACTTTTAGGCCATAATATGTGGTCCTAGAAATGAATATTTATGCAACTTTGAAGCAATGATTTTTGTTCTTCTTTTCAGCACCTTGTTTTTGGAATAAAGTCTTTCATTGCGTACCTGATTCCAGACATGCCCAAAGACTTGTGCGACAGAATGAGGAGAGAGAAATACTTAGTCCAGGAAATGATGTATGAGGCTGAACTGGAGCATTTGCAGAAAGAAAGGAAAAAGAATGGGAAACAGTATCACCACGAATGGCCTTAGTCACTACCATGCTGCAACAAAAACACTTTGAAAATTGAAGAGCGCGGTTACAAAATGAAGCCAGGCAGGCATCAGTGTGTGAGATTTGTGGTGTATATATGTTCTTGCTGGGCAGTACAGTTGCAGGCTTTGGTGGGAACTGGAAAAGAGATGCTTCCAATGAAGGAAATGAAGAGCCCTGCCTGTAACTGGTCTATGGTGAGCACCAAGGAGGATTGGCGCTCAGGAATGCACAGACAGAGTAGGAGTTTGGACACTCTGGTTTAAAAAAAGGCAAAGAAATTTCATGCTGTTTGTGAAGATACTAACAGCGTAACAAAACCAAGAAATTACCAGTGAACTTATACAGTAAGGGCATGACTAAAACCAATTTACATGATATCCACTACTTCTACAGCTTCTGATTGCTCAGCTCCATCTGTAATGCCTCTGAAGAAAAAGAGCAGTTGTTGCCTTTGTGGCCATAACTTGATGTAAATGATCTTTCAGGCTTACTGTTTTGTCAGGTTTGTCCTAGTCTCTTGTTGAGATTGTGGATGTGATTCTACCCTAAAAAAGGGGTCTATGGCTGCTTAATATATACTATGCAGTTCAAGATTTGCACATCAGTGTCCATAATTTATCTTTCTAGTTGAAAACCAAAAATTCTAAATTCAAAGAGAAAACAGCAGCACTAAGGATGCATCGCATTGCCCACATTGCAGCTATACTGGAAAATGACATGGCTGTTGTCTTTCCGCTTCTGTATGCAGAAGGGCCACCTCCACACGCTTTCAGGGTGAAAGACCTGTCATTTTCATGCTCCAATGCAGCATGCAGGTGTCTAACAGTGTTACTGCTCCCTTTGACCTGTCTGGACAATGATTCCGTGACTTCACAGAATGCTAACTTGCAATATTCCCATACAGTGAAAATGATTTCATCCTGAATATACAATTAACTCTTTATAGTATGCAAGCTTATGCAGATATGTATCAGACATACAGTATAACATTGTGACTTGCTTGTTCAGGGAAGGAGAAGCAGAGCACTTTATAATCATGCTCTTCTTATTGTAATAGTAAATGTTACAGTAATGTGCACTTCTTTTATTGGCCTAAAGTCAAAGCATGGGAGTTAGATACAGGCAGATACGTATACAGATTGTATATAAATGTACACACACACAATGGTTACTTTTAGATTTTTTATTATTATTTGTATGCCTTCTTATTGTTTTGGGGGGCTTTTTGGATAAAATCACTATGAAAGGTAGATGTTCATGTAAAGAATCAAATTCCAGGTTTTATGTGCATACAGCAGTGTTGCTTATGGTTATAGTCACATTTTTGTGATGAAATTGTCTATTACTAACATTTCATAAGGTGAGAAAAGATAAGCACTTAATTTAAACAGGGTTCACTTCCAGAGAAGGGAGTGGAGAAACAGTTACAATTATTCTGTTTCTCATATACAATTTTTTTTCACTATATTGGATGAGAAAAAAATAAAAAGCAAAGAGTCAACAAAGCACAGTAATCATAAAAGCTGCAAATTTTACCATTATTTTTAGGGATAAAGTTGCAGCAAAATTACTGCTGACAGAAATGAATTTTTACTGCTTACAGTACCCTATTGAACCAAAACTTGTGATTCCAGTATTCACTTGCACATATTAGCGCAATCACTTTATTTTATCATGTCATATAAAATTAGTTTTAAGAGTAAAGAGCCCTTCAAAGAGGATTTATAGGATCTATTGTATCCAGAGGGCCTAGCATCAGGCATTACATTCTTTAGTTATTTCACCATATTCATGAGATGTCTTGGTTAATTCCAGCTCTCTGTGACCAGACAAGGCAACTATAGGGGTACCTACAGTATTGCACAAAGGAGGAAAGAAATTGGAAGGTATGGTCTAATCAGATACATTACCCATTAGTTCTGTGATAAAGGGCTGGTGGAACTCAGCTTCCCATACTTTGGAAAGGCTGTTTTGTTCCTTCATATTCTGGCTTGTGCATTAAGTTCCTCAAGAGTCCTTACTAGAAACAATTCATGCATGCTCCTCAGTGCTTATGGAATCACACCACTTGATTTATTTTATTGTCTCTCTCTTTCATTCTGTGGATTATCAAGCACCATTTGACAGGATTAACGGTGTGTCACAGCTCCTGTGTCTGTGCCACCTAGTGATAGTACTTCAGTTCTTCAGAAGGTCACAGATGAGCTCTCTTTTTAATGTTTTCTCTAAAAACAAAATGCCTTGGCTGGCCCAAGGTATAAAGATACAGGATAAAATTGGGCAAAAATTAGAAATATTGATTATTTTATACTTTTCTGTTTCTGCTGCTGTGGATATTAGCACATGTCAGTACATACTTAGGCAAATTCCAATTGGACTTGAAAAACACATAGTAATAAAAACCTTTTTGTATTTGAGATTTAAATATATATATTATTAATGATTTTGAACACTGTTGTAGAGTGTATGAAAAGCAAGTATGTAGATCTGACATGGTGCATTTTACGCACTGGAAAAGCACAAGAAGTTTTGAAGAAACACTGTGTGTGTTCCTTTATTTATGGAGGACATCAACAATGTCTGAAGGTTTTGCCACTAGCCAGCCATTTGCTTAAGCTGAGAAGACTTTTTGCTAGACTTCATTTAGTATGCTGTTTGCATTGACTGCACGTTATTTTACTAAAGTATAAGGCACACACTGTCCTCAGGAATAATGTGTTTTATGAATGGTGAATGATCTTTTCATATTCTGACTATTGTCTTTCCAAACAAATGACCAGTATGAATAGACTGTGCATGCAAGCTGCGTTTGTGAAATCTGACAAAGCTTTAGAACTTCAATTTGTGCAAAAATGCTTTAGATCATTGCAGATCTAATCTATGACAACCTTGCTCTATGCATGCGCCCTTAGAGAGACTGCATGAGCAACTATAATTTTAAATACAAAGGATTAGTCAAAAATGTCTTAATTATTCCTAACCAAATTCCGTGTCTTGATTCAGACAAAAGAAATTTCCATTTCAAAAATAGCAAAAAATCCACATAAATTAGACACATCTCATTTCTTATGACTTTTTATTCTAAATTTGTGCCTAATGTGTGAGATCTGAATTCAGGTGATTAAAAGAGGAAATAAAAGAATTCTGCTTCATTAGCCATCCTAATAAGAGGTTCCTTCTTAGAGCTCAAAGTCTGTCTCTATATAGAGAGATGCATTAAGAGCAGATGCATATTCACAACTGACTGCTAACGAGTTGAGAGCACAGGCTCTCAATCTGTTACACTGTAATTCCGTTTCCTTACCAGAAACACAGCAGAGCGATCAAGCAGCCTGATAGAGTACTAATATTTGGAAACAAGGCAAAGCACGTGATGGCTGTTTTTATATTTCTCTTTCCAACCCCTTTTTGTTAAAGGATTTATGGAGAAAATTTAGATGAACATTGAAGTTAATATTGATGATAGCAAGGGTAAAATTTCCATAGTGTTTATTTGTTAGATATTTCTTTGGAAGTATGTATCTTTATTCCTACAAAACACATCAGATGTTACTATGCCCTTTTCTGATACCAGGTTGTCTTAAATTGCATTCTGAGGATTAGTTAGGGTCAACTGTGTCCTGTTGAAAGCTCAAAAGAAAAGTATCTGGAGGGCCTAGGGAAAGTACGTTAATAGGTACATATCTTAATGCAGAAATTCATAAATCTCCTGAGGTTTCCTTCATGAAAAGTTTTGCAGAAGGAAAGATACCTTGGAAAACACAGTTTTTGGGTGAGTGTTAATATGGGAAAAGGCAGAAACTTTGGTGATATCTTGTTTTTCATGTGCCATTAAGATGATCAGTCTTCTTCCACTGCTGACTCCAAATGAGAGTGCTGCCAGGGAGAATTTCAGGAGCAGTGGGATCCAGTTGCATTACCTGCAAAGTCCTACGTGGCACCTTGGGGTTTATTAATCTTTTGCCAGAGTTCATTCAGGGGCCAATTAGTATGTATATATTTAGAAGCATCATATCATTTTGATTAACTGAAAATTATCACTGTCCATAAAATGAAAAGAAATGGTTCTTACATAGTTAACTTACAAGTGCCACAAATTTTAATTAAAGCTATTGTAAACTAGATTTTTACATACACTGGGGAATGGTCCTATCAATAAAACTCATTTTATGCAAACAGCTAAATATGAAGGCAATAAAGTTAATGGAAAACCAAACAATCACATTTTGTATTAAGTGTTACATAGGAGAAAAAGGACAGAGAAAAAAAGTGGTATCAACAATCACTTACAATGCAATAGTATTTCCAGAAGCATTTTTTGTAATCCTCATAAACTACTAATACTGCTTATTTGGGAGTAAAGGTTGAAAAAATATACAGCCAGCCTTTCCTAATAATGTTTATTTGGTTTTAAGACTTGACACTAGATTTGAAATAGAATTCCACATTTAGACAGACTTGTTATTTTGTTAGTTCTAATATGTACTTTTTCTGACTAAAATGCTTGCAGTAACACTTTTTGAAAGTGTTTAAGTGACTTGCAAACCTAAATTCCTGCGGTGGAAAATTTAGCAGCATTTAAAGATCCCCGAGTCTTTTTGTACCTAACCTCATTCTCGCAAAGCCCATGTTCTACTGGGGTAAAATGGAAGAAGCCAGCATTCCAAGGCTGGGGATGAGCAGAGAAAGGAAAGAGCTCCTGTTCACTCCAGCAAGTTTTTCTCCAGAATCCCATCAGTTCTGCAAAACATGGGGTTGAAGCTAGAGCATGGTGACCCTCCTGAACCTCTTCTTCTCTGGCTCATTCTTTACTTATCCTCAGTGTTTTACTAAATGATACCTTCTTGCTGACAGCCCAGTTTCCAGGGCAATTGTGTAATAGCAGAATTTTTGCAGGCTCTTTTTGGATGTCCCTAACTGAAAAGCCAAAACAGAAAGTGCATGAGTAGTGGTTTGTCTGGTGGTTTTTACAAGTTGGTATGTGATGGACGAGGTGGTGGAAAGAAGCACAGGATCCATCTACAAGTGCCGTTGGGCCATCCGCTTCTGGATCTATCCCGTCAGCCACTTCCCCAGGCACTACATTTTGCACTCCTCGTGTCCCTCCCTTACATGCGCACAGACATCCTAAATACCCTATGCGGTCCTAGCATTTTTAAATTTATATAGTAGACTTAGATTGACAGGTTTTGTCTAATACTGATGTTGCAATCACATTTACCAGAAATTCGTATTGGCAGGATTTTGGCATAGTCATGACAGCACAATGTTACCACAAGAGCGCAAAGTTCTAATGGCACAACAAGGAACTGTAGAGAAATCCCTTTGCTATTCCATGTTATACAGGAACTTTTTTTAATCCAGGACTGGGATTTAGGCTTGAAATGTTAGTAGTGTATTCCCTCTTCACTGCACTGAAAATGACCTTGTGTTAGTTCTGTTGGCTCATTCTAACTTTTTGCCATAACCTCTATAATGTTATATGTTCTCTGTAGTTTGCATTCTTATTGCCGTGAGCTAGTTGTTAGAATGCTACTGGGTGAGAAATTAGGATTAAATTCAATGCAGTCTAAAGCTAATTAGATTCTAAACATTGAGAACACAGTGATTTTTCTGTTAATAATGAAAAAAAAATCAGATCACCTTTTTATTTTGTGTTCTATTTAGATGACTAAGTTTTGTATTGAAAAATCTTCCAAACTGTTGGCTCTAATTTTTACCTAGAGTAGTATCACTGAAACTTCAGTTCTTTGAAATAATCTAATGTAAAATCTAACTGAGTAACATAGTTCAGTCATTTTTTACTCTGATAGTCCTGGCTAACTTGCAATAACATGATCGTAAGAGATTTCTTAAAATGTGTATATATTTGACATTTATGTAATATTTAAATACAACTTGGTTTCTAAATAAGGAATGAGAATAAAATTCAACTATTTTTTCTATTCATAAATCCACACTTTGTAATTAATATTTAAAATATAGATTACAGTATCACAGAGCGTTTCAGAGAAATTGACTTTTATGCACTACAAGCTAGAAGTTCCTCTGGCCTGTCAGCTTTCTGTTTCTTTTGTGTTTTAAGATGGCTTTTACAAGTCAATATGTACCCCAGAACTAGAAAAAATTCACTGAGGAAAAATTGTTGATCTGATTAACTATTGTAAGACACTTTTGGCATAAATTTGTCTTTGAGATGCTGTTTACTTTATCAAGGTTTACATGTACAAATGCAACTACTTATTGTATCATACACATTTGAATATTGCATTTTTTCAGTAATAAACTTGGATATCTTTGAAAGAGACTTTGAGCTTCATTATTCCAAATATTCAAAGTTAATTTTTAAAAAACTGTACACTTGAAAAGTGAGTGCTCACGTTCCTTCAAACCATAGTAGGGCAAGGAAGTAATTTCAGGGTGAAACTTGGTTCAGACATGGGTTTAACTTTTAACAATTAAATACTCACTCACTATGGTCTCAAGGCACATACAGACTCACTTTTCAAATTTTCAATCATTTATGCTCTACTGCTTTCACTAATAACTAAGAATTTCTTAAATTTAGGCTCTTGTTTTAGAATTTACGTGTTCCTGGTCTCATTTTTCCAGCTCAAGTACACAGGCTAGCTCTTCTCTGGAAGAGCAGCTCTTCTCAGGACGTAAATGAAACAAGAAGATGAGATGATAACTGTAAACAACACTGACCTGAATATTTAATCAGAGTGGTAATTCTTCTAAATTCCAGCTTTATTAGGCCACATTCTTAAATCTTGGTAGAAGACTGAATAATGAACTACTGGTTAATGAATTTAGTTGTCATACTTAAGTTCATGTGTTGGACTTAGTAAAACCCTGCAAAATGCCTGACTCCTTTACAAATACAGAAAACACTTGAGCTCAGTGAACGGTTTTAGTTGAAACAAAACTAGTTCAGAAATATGAAGTTAAATACTTCAGGATATTTCCTCAGAAGCGTTTTGGGAGAAAGCTATTCTGGCCAACCTAACTCACTGGTTTTTGACACTAAATGGACAAACAAAAATTCTCTTTTGTGGCAAAGGACTTGAAAAGATACTAAGTCTGTAGTGAATCCAATGTAAAGGTGTTGCTAAACTTCTGAAAACAAACCTGAAAATGCAAACTAAGCATTTTCCAGCATGCAGGGTGTAACAATACTGCAATGAGTAAGAATGTCAAGAAATACTCAGAGCAGACTTGGTTGTTTTCGCAGTTAGATATTTCTGAATCTGATATCCTTCAGCTACCACCAGAGAGAGGGGATTTTTCACCCACCATCTAACTATATAGCTTCGCATTGGTGTTTTGAACTACTTTCATTCCAGAATTATTTAATATCCTTAAGCATGATAGTTAGACTCTCTTAATATAACCCAAGCAATAAGGTGTGTGGCCATGAGATATAAATGATACAATAGCAGTATTTACTGAGTTTCTGTCTCTGCCTTGCTAACCATATCAAGGATGGAAGCACGAAGGGAAGCATGCCATGTGAAGCAACAGGCTGCCAGCCAGACTCAGCTGTAAGCTTTTGTGAGACTATAAAAGTGGTGTAAAAGGGATTAACACAAATACTGATTTGACTCTCAGTTTGTTGACAAACTGTCCCATGCAAACAAGACAGTGTCATTTACAGACTGCTATTTCAGTTCTTTAATTGAATATCCTGGGACCATTCCCCGGGAACACAGACTGAGGAAGCAACTTCAAGGACCAGACTGACCTAGATCTACATCATAAAGATGGTTGCTGATAAAGCAAAGGCAACAGCTGGGTTCTTCAAAGCAATGTGAGCTAAATAGCTGTTGGGTCTATAACTGAGTTGTCTCTGTGTCTCAATTGTGAGTTTTGTTAAAAAACAAATACATTAATCCAAAACACTACATCTGGAAGTTTATCAAGGTGAGAGTCTGTTGAGTTTGATTTCCAAATGGCAAGTTTTAGAGGAATTGTTTTTCACTGAAACATTTTTCTAATACATTTTACCAGACAGATTATTTTGCCTAATTATGTCTCATTTTTAAAATTCAACATGCATTATCAATTAGGAGGCATCATCATCAAATGCTGTTGTATTTTCTTTATTGCATAAAAGTAGTAAATGGATATTTTCGAGCTGAAAGGATGTCTTTCCCAGACTGACACAGATAAGGAACTATCCTGAATTCAAGGTAAAATTTCTTACTCTCTGCTATAGCTTTCATAAGACCTTACAAAGAAATCTGAGTTCCACAAAGGAAGCAAACACAATTAACTCAGTCACTAAAAGACCAGTGTGGTCTATACAAGGTTCCTGTGAGGCGGCTTTTTGCAGTACCTAGGAGTAAGCAGAGACTAGCTCAGCCTGACCTCCCTTCTCTCCCCTCCATCAGAGGGCAGTTCACAGTCTCACCTTAGTGAGAGACCTCAGAAGTTTCTCTGAAGTCTTGTTTTATCTCAAGTTCAACCTTTGCACGTTTCCCTTCAGTGACTAGTTCCTGAACAGCATGTGACAGAGACATATTGAAGCTACTTCCAAGTAGTAGCCTCCACAACAAGATCTGTGAAACGTTTCTTCTGAAGTAGTAGTGCTTCCAAAACCCCACATTGTCCAATCATTTCCCAGGTCTGTCATGAAATTCATAAATAAAAATCTGGCATTTATTGCTATAGAGAGCAATTGTTTCCTCTTGGTCACCTACAAGCTGGTCAATGCAATAAAAAGAGCTCTTCATTTCTGAAGCTGGAGAAATAAAATGTCCCTTGTCCCTCAGCTTCTAGAGGCGAGATTCTCTGTTCATATTCGTATAGGATTTTTCCTCGGGATTGTAACCAGGGAACTGATATTTGTTTTCTTTATTGATACTATTCTTGAAGGTGTCATCGTCTGTTCCAGTTTTATTTGCAATAAATTTAGGCAGATTTTTTTCAAAGTCCACCTGAAAAAAAGAAAGAAAATGTGCTAGTAGTTTGAAGCCTGCATTTTAATTTTGCTTAAAGGGTATTTTGAAATTCTGACATCCTGTCTTACAAATCTGAGGAGTTATTTCACTGTGTAAAATGACAAACATGTCAAATGACCCACAAACGTGCACTCTTTAGTGTGTGTCCCCTCCATACACAAACACTGATATTCCCCCATGGAAGTAATTGGCAAAAGCAGCAAAAGCAACTTCTCACAAGTCCTCCGTTCATGTAACTGTTTTGAAATGCATCCTTAGTCCATTCCCAGTCACTTAATTTTAGTTTTGCATATTTATCTGCATTTTAGTCGATTTGGTTTTTGTCTGGCCTACACTGGCCTTGGTGGTTTCACACTGCAAGTACTTTATTAATGATGTTATTCCACATTTTAAGAAAATACAAGGGGCTAAATGCATATGTGATTTTTTTAATGCTTTTGTTGAGATTTTTTTCCCAGAACATTTCTAGTTGAACACTGTTGAGCACTTAAAAGCCATGTGAAACAGCTGAAGCACCTAGAGCCACAGCTGCTTTCCAAATTAAACCATCAACTTTAATGACAAACTTAATGCAAGCTGGGTGGAGGGACACCTAATACTGTGAGCAGCTGAAAGACTACTTTCAAGATTAAAACACAGAGTACTCTAAAGGAGCTGAAAATACACATATTGCTTTATATCCCTTCTCTAAACCTAGCCATTTCTGCTAAGATGGAGCAATGTTGTTTCTCTGCAAACTGTTACAACAGTGCAAGAAAATGAGGTGCTCATCCTTAATGGCTTCTGAACGAGCCACAGAGCCCTAATACACCTGGGGAAAAGGTGGTGGAGGGGGTGGTGGGCAGGAGCAGCCCAGGTGCTGGTGGTTGCAGCTCGGCCTTGATGGGCCAGCAGTGCCACCTGGAAGTGAAGAAGCCCTGCCAGGTCTGGAGGAGGGGATGGCAGCAGCAGGAGAGCTTTGTGGATGTGTAAGTGCTAAAGCTTTTTCTCTCTTGGAGGGAGTAGCTTGGTGTACTCTGAGGTGTAAAGTGTGGATTTGTCCCTGTTCAGCTGCCAGAGCGAGGAAGGCAGAGAGAGGGAGGTCAGCTCCTGTTTCACAGGCTGCTGGCTGTCCCAAGGGCTGTTTGTCTCTGGAGACCCTGAGTCCCTGTGTGCTGTGCAAACAGGGAAAATCAGTAACTTATTACTGACCAACGCTGATCAGGGTATGGCTGATCTCATTTCCAGTCCCTGGTGCCTATGCAGCATCTCTTGCATAACTTTGAAATGCGGTTGCTGAAAGCTAAGTCTGCTCTCTGTGTGGCATGAGCTCTCACACGTGTTATGTGCATATAGGCCAGCTGCTCCTGGGCCACACTGGGGCTGAGCCGATGGGTTCAGGCACTCACCTCCTGGCTGTTGTGCTGCACGCCGCACCAGAAAAAAGCTTTGAGTCTTTCTGACCAAAAGCAAAACAGGTTGCAGACTGGTTTGATTAATACTGGTGGTATATCTTCTCCTTTGCTAGGCCCTGAAAGGAGAAAATAATTATATGCAAATATAAGGAAAGCTAGGTGAGAGTCTTGGGAGTGGGATCAGAGCCTGCTGCTGTCTCCTGAGTCTGTGACTCCATGCTGCTTGCTGGACTTTTTGAATGCTCATATAACAGCTGACTTGGCTTCTTATGCAAAAGTAGATTTATATATTGAACACCAACCTGTTACATAGCTTATCAACAGCCCTGCGACGGCACAGCCTAGGCAACCAATGGTACTGAAGTACAGGTAGGACAGGGAGTACCAGGTATCTGCCAGCAAAGGCCTGTGAAGAGGTGACAAAAGTGGAAGCAGCAGTTGGTGATTAACAACAGATATGTTTATATTGTCTCCTGACTTGTGCTAGCAAAATAAATCCAGCAGTGCTCCTAGCTCACTCAGTGGTCTCTGTCTGCTCCCTAGATGCACTCTGCAGGCTCGGGCTGTGCCCTAATGCAGGCTTAAGTGGTAACGAGAGGGAAAATACCTGTCTGGAGCTGCTGTGGGAGCTGCCGTTGCCAGCACCTGGGTGCTGTTAGCCAGCGTGCAGTTGAAGGTCGACAGTTGCAGAGGAATGAACTTTGTTGGTGGTGCAGGGTAAATGAAAGAGCCAGTTCCAGCCCAAAAAGCTAAGATGATCCCAGTTAAGAGGCCTCCAATAGCACCCTTGACAGGTAAAGAAAAATAGTGTTACAGGTGATACATGGGAAGTGCTTCTCTGCGAGGGTGAATTAGCCAGTAGGTGATGACTGGTTACAGTCTCTGTCAGTGTAAATCAATTCTGTTCTCTCAAGGTATAAAACATGCGGATTTATTGTCCTCTAGTAATAAGAGTTTAAATAAAACTGTGATAGTCGAAACTGCAATACAGAGTTTAGTTTTACTTCTGGGTAAACATGATAGGACCGTTCATGGGGCAATATGAAACGAGCTCATATTGTGTTTTGCCTCAGTTGACAAAGGCAGAGCAATTGCAATTTTTCTGTGTCCCAAGGCGAACATAGGCTGGGATGCGTATTGAATATTTTTATCTTTTTAATGAAAGAGAAGAAATGCAAAAATTATTTTTTTTTTAAAACTCTCATATGGATCTAATCACCAATTATTCCACAGTTGGGTAGAGTTAAATTCAAATAGGATAAATTCAGACAGTGAAAAGGGACCTCTAAACAGATCTTGGACTCTTTCAGGCTGTAAATCTGAAAAGCAGCCTGGAGACTAAATCTTATAAGCCCAAACAATTTTCAAGATGAAATTTTAACTAAGCAACTTCAAGAGATTTTATTCTAGATAAGTATTCTTCTTCTTACCTTCCAGTTAGCGCAAGGAAACACAATTCCCAGGGTAAATAATCCCAGCACAGGCCCCCCACACATCCCATGGATGGAGAGGGAAGCCTGTGGGTGCAGAGAAGAGACAGGAGCTTAGGGCAGCAGCTGAAGGGAGCATGCACAATTCTGGTTTTGGTCTGGAATTTTCACTGGGAAATCATGGGGGAGAAGTGACCAACAGTGATTTCAGTGCACAATTAAAGAAAGAATCACACTCAGTATTATTTCCCAGAAGTGAGTAAATAGTGAATAAGTTGAGGGATTTATGATTATTTTTTCCCCCATAGTTATTCCTCTCAGCAGAGTGTCCACAGAAATTGTTCAGGTGACCTAGCAGTCCCCAGGAATGTCAGCATTATTGAGTTCATTGCCCTTCTGTGCATTCATGTTCAGTTCACTGCGTTTCTGAAGCACAAGATACCTGCACAACTCCTCCCAGCAGTGATGCACCTGCAGCCATCAAAGTGCACAGGATGCCATATAATATACCTGGAAAAGATCAGGCAGCAAGATTGTCAGTTCTGGTTAATACTGTGGACAATTTCTAATTCATCTGGTGTCCACACTGACCGCTTAGCATGGAGGAATTTGTACTTTGGGCTTTGATGTTTAAAGCAGACCATTAAGCAGCCAGCAGTGCCTTGCATGAAGTCTTGTTGGGTTTTTGGTTGGTGGTTTTTCTTTATGAAGCAGAACTTAGCAATGAAATTAATGTAGATGTTATGCCTCATGTAGAAATGTTTCTGTTACTTTTAAATAATGCTTTTAAAATAATGTAATTAATTAATTGAGCAATGATAAACAGCATGGCTTTCTTCCTCTGACATCAGTTTTAACTTTATGGTAGACAAAAGTCTGTATAGTAGTCTTGAAGAAAGACAACCAAAACTCATCTTTGCTAGCACACCTTGGTTTCAGAGGTAAAAATGATCTTTTTAGATCCTGACTGCAATAATTTAGTGGTAAGTGGAAAATCAGAAACAGAGAAGGTTGGAGACACTTAAGGAGATTGTACTGCTTTGGCTTTTCTGTGATCATTGCCAGCATCAACAAATGGTTGTGATATTATTACAATGCATATAAAAGGGTTATGATATTACTGCCATACCTCTAAACAGTATCTTAAAAAGTCAAAGCGCTTTGAACATTTGATATTTAGATGGTGTTTTTCATTTGTTTTTTCTTTTACATTTTCATTTTTTCATTTCTTCATTATTTATCTGAAAAACTGAACAACCTGCTTATGCAATAGTCTAAGTTTGAATAGAAACGTGTTATTGTACTACTGTGAAATAATATTCAGTAATACTACCATAGAGTAATGTGGTAACAACTACATTGATATTATTTCTGTATTGTAAAGAAGATCCCAGAGTATTCCCCAGTATTTTCAGTAAACCAAACTTTTAAAAATATTTGGGGTAGTGCACCATATAGTGCACACCCAAAATTTTACTGGAGCATCATGCTGACATTCATCCTGAGACTATACAGGGTCTTGTTTCTGTGGAGGTTTCTGAAGCACAGGTGTGTTTCTGAAGTAATGTCTCTAGACAATGCTCTTCACTGCTCATAGAGCTGCTCTTGATTCAGCTGAGAGTCTGAGACCCTCGAGGCTCCAGGTATATAAAATCCTTCCCTATTTTCTCCTGTAGTAATAGCAACTTTGGGGGTTGGACACCTTTGCCATTAAGCAAATGGATCCCATCTAGGGTACCTACACAAGCCTTTGCTGATCCATGTGCTCATCTTATCGGACATGTTTGGGAAACATTTCTTGACCAAGTCTTCAAAGGTAACAGTTGCTAAAGCATTGATGCTGGCAGCTACCGTGCTGTAGAAATGGAGAAGAATGTTAAGTAAATAGAAAGCAATATTTTCTGAAATAAAGGTGTATTTATAGAGAGATGCTGGCTTTGTTCAGCATTAATACTATAAGATGTACAGTTCCTGAAGGGTATTTTTCACATATGCTGCTGTTGCTGGTGAGGTTTCTGTCCCTGCTTTGTGCTGACACAGAGCAAGATAGAAACTTGTCCTAACTGGCCCTTCAGTTTACCAAGCTGCAAAGACCTTCAAAATATAGACGTGTCTGAGGATGAAGATACTACTCCCTTAAAAGTAAAAGGATGTGCAGTGACCACTAGTGACACCCTGTTCCTCCACAAAATGCCTGCTCTATTTTCTCTTGTAACTGAAAAATGTGGAATAGGAAAAGACTGACGCTTTTAGCTAGGTGAGATAACCCATACTTGGTGAATATGATCTCTGTGAATTCGTTGTGACAATATGGCAGTGTCAATACCTACACTACAGTATTTGGTACTTGGTGCCTTTAACCGTATTCCCTTAGTCTTCTCCCAGGCGCAGCCAGTGCCTTTTATGTGAGTTTTGTTTTGTTTTTCCTGTTTTGATAGCTCTCTCTTGCTTTTCTACAGCTAAGAGTCTTTAGAAACAGCCTGTTGAAGGCTGACTCTACAGCATTGAAGAATGGCACTGTGAACTTGAATCTTCTCTCATTCTAACGTCCATAAGTTTTGATGCTTGGCCTGTAGAGGGTAGAAACTACAATAACGTGCAGCACCCCCCTGAAGACAACACAGTTTCTAAAACTTCTCTATGCAGACATCTCTTTTCCTAGTCTAACTCTGTTTCATCTGCAGATAGACTTGCTGAAAAGCTCTCTATCTCTAACTATGATGCTGTGGCAATTGGGTTAAGTAAAGGCATTTTCACCATGACCATCTTCAAAGGTATTTCAGGAAGCTGATCTCTTTCACAAAGAGAACTGGTGCTTCCTCAGTTTTAAACCCTTTTGACTGCATTGATAATGTTATTCTAAAATGTATCTGGAGGAGTGGAGCTAGACTTTGGCATAAATATAATGTAACTCGACAAAGGAGTACTGCTTCATCCTAGAACATGCTAAGAAAAACAGCTTTACTTAGGGTTTGATGTTTTCACAACATCCTGAGTTCTCAAGAAATCAATGGTACGCAGCTAAAATGTCATTTCAGATTCACAGACCTTAGTGTTCCACTGAACGCACAGGCGACAAACAGTCCTGGGACTCCTGGCATTGAAGAAAAAATGTCCATAACAAAATACGGCATGAGCTGGGGTAGAAGGAGCACAAGAGCAACACAAGCGATTAGTTCAGATTTTCCCAGGCAATGGAAGAGAAGTAGCTGCATCTGAGCGTGTTTCTAAATTCTGTTTTTTTCCAACTAACAAGGGGTGTCAGAGTTTGAGCAAAGGGGATGCCATTTGGCAGAAGTGGCCAATGAGATGAATACTGCAGGAGTGCCAGGATAGAGATAGTATAGCCCTGATTTTGGCAACCACCTTAGTGTCGGAGTGCTGAAAGGACATAATGCATCCTACAAAACTTAGGCTGTCTCCATATGTGCTGTGTCTGGGCCCAAAGTGGCTCCTAATGATAATAATGTCTGTACCTGATCAGGTGCTGAAATGAAATGAGCAGTCCAAGGATCACAACTCTTGTAATAAGAGTACATCACCAAACCACTAAACACTGCGCACACCAGGACTATCCAAAGTCCCAATAAATTCAAGTAAAGTGCACTAGAAAAGAGGAGAGAATGTCTATTTAACACAAGATAAATACAGAAAAGCTGTTACTAGTTAGTTATTTCCAGCTCTTTATAGAGGCATTTTAATCAAAGCTAGATATATAATCTCTTTGAGGCATCACCAGGCTAAGAAATTGTGTGTGATACTGACTTTTTAAAAAACATGGAAAAATACAGCCTCTTTATGCTCTTGGGTAAGGTTCTAGCTAACTGTACAGCTGGAAGAGACTGGTCAAAGACCAGTAATTTGTATGCAGAACAGGCTGTACCAAGCGCTGGGTCTGTCCCTCCTGTCCACTGTAAGAGCAGGCTTTTGTCTGTCAGAAGTTGTTGCTGTTCTCCCTTTAAGCCACACAGAGTATTTTTTTGCATGGATTCTGTCATGGTTGCAATGTTACCATGCAATGTAACTAACTTGGTTTTGGTTTTAGTTTTTTGTTTTTCACTAGTCCATGAAATTGATGTGGGTGACAGCACCTGCTGGGAGGTTGTGTGTCTGTGGTTATTACCCTGTGATTCCCGAGAGTGGCCAGATTTTACATAGCCTACATCATGTGTGGATGTCGCCTTACAGAATGTCTCTTGCTAAGGCCAGTTCCAGTTCAGAGCTGTGCTACTGGGACTTGAAAGCCTTTCAGGACTTGTTACTAGGGATGTTCTCACTGTTGTGACTTCCAAACGTTTTCAGAGACTGACTTTCAACAGCGAAAATTCATATAATCTGTAATAATTTTAAGAAAAAATAGTATGATTGCAGCTAGCAAAATAGCTAACAAGGAAAAAATTACCACCTTCATCCTTTATGCATTAGAGCAGTTAGCACTAGGCCTGTGAAAAAATCTGGTTGTTCAGTAGAACATGTGTCTAGCTACGCACAAAGTAATGCTGAACTTGAAGAAGGTAGGGGGTTGGAGACCTATATGTCTATATTGTGAAGTCTCACTAGTTTCTCTGCCATTGATTCGAATTATTCTTACATTTTAGAATTTTAATAACTTACTGATCTCATTTTATTTAGAACATTCCTTGTGTGCTAGTGCCCCATTAAATCAATAACCACCTTTAATACAATACAAAATAAACACAATTCCAATAAATACATTTTTTCAACAAAGTTGTCAATGACACAACTTCTGTGTGGGCATTCTTTCAATATGCTGAGGATTAATCTGGCAACCTGACCCCAGATTAATAAACAGCAAGAGATAGCTGGCCATTGTTCTTTCTGCATTTATTTATGCCATTTAGGGCAGAGGGAGTAAGACTGTCGGGGCAAAACTAGCTTACTACCACCCACTGGGATCCTGATATTTATTTATATAACTGATAAACTATTAGTATAATTGCACATCAGTATGTTTGACTGCTAGAGTAGGTTAATGACAGGTAACTTACAGTTTAGCATGCTTTTCCGATTTGCAAGAAATGCACCTCTGCATTGTGGACTGATTAACTCCATAGATCCCTAGCCATGTGAATGTTCCCCCAATAGCAATTGTCCAGAAGGTATGGCGTTTCAAAGGGTCTACATCAAAGCTAGGAAAGAGGAGGACAAACAAGTCAGTTCACTTGTTTAAACACACTTATTTAGCAAGAGGTAGGTGATTTTTCATAAACACCTGGTATGCCCTACCCTTCCAATCAGAAGTACTGCATTGATAATACTGTCTTCCAGCACAGACAACAGCTAAGGTGTTTGAGTTCGGAAGGGTTTTTCACTTTTATATTGGAACACATAACTATCAAGTCAGGATAAACATATATCATGCAGACTCTGTAAGAAGACCAATTAATTGAGATAAATCACATTTATAAGGCTTTGTATTCTCAAATTTCAGATTTGTGTCATATTCCAGCAACAGACCTGCAAGCCATCCTGCCTGGGACCCCATCCTTTGCAAGGAGCAAAGCCACTTACTAAAACCTAAAAATTCCCCAAACTCTAAGTTACATCATCATGATGTGTTATTTCCTTTACAAGAAATTGCTTCAGCTGCGGTGTTAACAGCGAAATTTCTTTACTCAGTAATTCAAACTGGTACAAGTACATCTTTCTGACTTGCATGTGTCATCTTTGCAATTCTGCTAATCTTGATTTGTATAGCAGATAACATCTGACCTTGCTGCTAGATTCAGTCAGCGACTTGCCTTGATCAATGAACTTTTCAGTCAAGGCCACTAACAGGCAAAGGCCAGTTTTCTATCCCAGTGCACTGGTGTACCATTGCTAGCTGCTATGGTCAGTGTACTTAATGAAATTTCAGTTTATGAATAGAAAATGAAAGATATATACAATTGGGAGGAATAATTGGGCTGCCTTTGTTGCTACACAGGGGAAAAATGGCAAAGCTTCCTTTGAGTTCATTATGGCTTTGATTTCTTTAGCGGGTAACAGAAAGAGGAGTTAAACTCTTCTAGAAGGTCAACTGCATTCCCAATAACTGAAAAAATAGGGAACAATCTTCTCTGAGTCACCAACATTGTTCACTGGCAGCATAATAACAAGTCTGAGTATTTTTGGTTTAGTACAGATAGAGTTTCTAAACATTAGGTATGCAAAAAGAAAAGGTTTTCACCATTTGTTTCTTACTCAAATATGTTTAGTCGTGATCCTTCATAGGCATCTTCCCAGACCTTGGCCGATCCACCATTTACAGTAGTTCCTCGAATCAAAACCGTCACAAAGCCAACAACCATGACAATAATTTGAAATGCATCTGTCCAGACAACAGCTTTTAATCCTCCCTAAAACAGACAGAAACTGTATGCTCTCATTTTCTTTCCTGGTGTTCAAGTACAGCAAAAGGTGCCAAGGCTCCATATTTCAGGATCTTATGAGCTGTATCTATAGCATCTAGCAAATCAGGACTCTTAAACTTTGTATTCTCCCATGAAATAGGAGACCTCCAGTTAAGTGCTTTTTTTAATGCCTCCTTTATATGCATTTGAAGAATTGCCATGGTGCAGAACGAAAGGTTAGGGAATACAAGCTGGCCCATGTTTGTACTTTCCATGGCTCCCTGTACGCTTCTCAGAGCCCAGAGGTCCATGGTAAGCCCAACACAGAAAAATAGCTCCAGAAAGTTTGCAATTTGGCTTTCTTCCGTAGCTACTTTCATATTTGATCAAATCTGTGCCAGAGCCACGTAATGAGTGTTTTCAACAAGGATGAATGAAATAATGAAAAAATTCATTAGAGGTAATGAAAGCAGAAATTAAGGTCGTGTCATGAGCCCCAGGGCCCTGCTGCTTCCACTGCAATGTTTATCTTTTTTGTAATCCGGAGCCTCATACTGCTTCCACTCAGAAGCAAAGTTGTCTATGACCTGTTGATCATCCTTCTGAGGCTTTATCATTCTGTTCTTGATCTGGAGGCACATTTTTCATTACAATGTTTTCCAGTCTGTAACTTGTAAAAGATAAGAATAATCTCACAAGATTTAGTATGGCGGGGGAAGGTTATCGCTTCCTTATCTGGATGCTGCCTCAAGCTGTCTGGTTTAAACCTCGAGATATACAGCAGCATGTTTAAGAGGAAATATTTTTTTCTCCATATATACTTGCTTATACCAGAGTCTAAAAGAAATTTATGTTCTCCTACTTTAAACTTCAGTCACTTGGACTGTATGTAGAAGTCATACTTCTGCGACAGCCTGTCATGTATAAAGGATGGCTAAATTAACAGCCTGTGTTCCTGCTGTTTGGTTAAGTGTTTTACGTACCAGAGTGCAATAGAAAGTGCAGACAATTCCTGTTGCAGCTACAGAGCCCCAGAGATCAAATCCAGTGACTGTGAAACCAAAGCAAACCAAATGGTTAGGAAAATGGGGGTAGGTCATCTGATGGTAACAGAAAAGCCGCGATACTTTAGCCATAGAAGGATGGGAGTAATTATTAATTTTCATAGAATCATAGAATTGTTTGGTTGGAAAATACCTTCTTTTGTGTCTGTTAGGAGCTTTGCTGGATTGTTCAGGTTTCTTAATGCTACTCGGTACTGGTTTGCATTGTTTTCTTGCAAATTTGATTAACTAACTTTCAAGAATGTGAAAGTAATGTGTAAGAAGAATAATTGCACAAAGCAAAAATGACATTCCTATGGGACACAGGTTTATGAACAATGCTTTCCTTCTGTTCTTAGTCCAGAACTTGCTCTTGAGAAATCAAGTTCTTCAGAGATTTCCAAAGAATCCTAAGGAAAAAAGCCCAATCCCAAACTAAATTCCATTCCCTACAACTTTGAACATCTTATATCTATACATCAACCAAGATTTTGATTTGGCTAATATTGATGTTTCTCCCACCAGGCATAGTTTTTGAGGACAAAACTATTTGTAAAGGGTCTCTTATTATCAAAGTTCATATGGCCTAATAACGAATGTGAACTGTCACATAGAATTCAGCTGAGCTCTAGAGGAAGGAAGCTCAGCACTTTGTGAGAGGTGGGGCTGGGCAAATTAGATACACCTTGGATGATGAACAATGAGAAGAGTCTCCCAATTGATTCTGATGAAAACAGGAGATGGACCATGGTGACTCCTTATGCCCTATGGCAGTAGAATTACTAATCCCATCTATTGTGATGGATGCTATGTGCCTGGCTTGCAAAGATTAAAGAAATGTGCAGACAACAGCACAGCATCCAGCTCCAGCTACAGGGAATGGAGCTGTGCCCATGGGAACCTGAACATGTGAGACAGGGAAGGCAGGGAACCAAAGTACAGAATACAGTCTTGGGTCGTCAGCTTGTACCATGAACTTTGTCGGGATGTTGAGAAATGGTTGGTTGCTAACCTATACGGGTGGTTACTGAGTGCAAAGGAGAGCAGAACAGCAAGCACAGGGCTCCTGTTAATGTACTGGTGTGAGAGAGAGATCTCAGGAGTCAGAAATGCAGAGCTACGAGGTGCAGGCAAAAGCCTTCTTACACAACTTCTGAGGAATTTTTTTTAGACTGTTTTATCTGTTTTCTTCACTTCATTTATTCTAACCATCTTGTGGTGTGTGTATTTGGAGTAGCTACACAGTGCAGCATGGGAACTCACCTTGGTTGAGTGCCAGTGATGGAGCATAAACCACTATTCCTGTGTAAAGAATCTGAAGGAGAAAAAGTTCATGGGGAGAAAAAAAAAAACATGTATGTGAATACTCAATGATAAAACTCTCAATGATAAAACACTCTATTTAAAGTGGTTCTCAGAGCAAAATACCAGATCGAGATGTTTATTTAGACCAGCTTGTATTGTATGGTTTTGTGTTTTAATTCTTTTCTGCTGGCAGAACCATTATCTATCTTGGTATTACATATTTCACACATTGTTAAGATGACTAGATGACAAAAATATCTTAGTCAAATGGAAAGAGGAACTCTCATGAAAACAGGATCAGTGTTGTAGAAATTACTTGGGTTGATCTTGGAAGTTAAAACTTCCCTTGTTCCATCCAATCCCTTTCAAAGTAACTGATTCAATGCTTTCATGTTTATGTTCTGACAGAACTGAGGGAGAAACAGAGCCTGGAGGTCAATCAGCATTCAAATTTATTGCAAAAGCTTTGGGAATTAATAAAACGGAATTAATGTAGAAAGAAATGTCTGCAAATATTCCATCAAATATGTAACTAATGTAATCTTTTGAGAAATTTGGTGAAACTTTAAATCAAAGGGCAAAAAACCTGTCAAATGTCTACAATAGTCCCTTGGGTGGCTCCTTAAATTTGGTTTCTTTTGGTAAAGTAAGTAGGTACAGCTAAGTAGTAATAGTAAAGTGGCATTTTGGGGGGGTGAGTAAAGCTGATCTCTGCTCGGCCTCTCCATCCAACCGCCGGGATTGTAATTTATTTTATCTACAGGTACAGGAGGGTAGTCTGGCTGGTCAGTGTTTTATGGTAATGCAGAGCAGTATACAAATGTGAGGTCTGCGACTGCTGCCCTGGAGGCTGCTGGGCTTAGTCCCTAGGACCTGGTGCTGGGAGCAGCCCTTGTCATGTGCAGCTGCTTTGCAGTGGGATAACCTCATCCTGCTGTTGTAAATGGGTAACTGTTGAACTAAATGTGTCCGATACCACTTGTCTGGCTTCTCAAGAAAGACAGAATAAACTCACTTGGAAAAAGAGAGGCTTCAAGGAAACATAACAAGACCAACAATTGAGAAGCTGTGAGTTCAGCACAACATCCAAGTGTCAAAGGCAACAAAAATTACATTTTTAATCTGAAACAGGAGAAAGCTAGAAAGTTTGGAATGCAAGCATTCTTTCTCTTTAATGTTCAGAGTCCAAGTGAAAAAACTGAAGGAAGAAAAGAGTACTTATTAAAACATCTCATGTTTAAAAATGTACAGTCCGAGACTAGTCTGTCAAAATAAATGGTGAGTGAAATTAATATAAACAAAGAGTCAATGTCTTGTTACCGTCTGCAGGATGTAGATCAGTGTTGCAGCAAGACGTACAATCTTGTTAAATCTTAACTCCAAATACTAGGAAAAAGAGGAATATCAGTAAATTGTAAGTGTGGCATCTGTGACACAGTTATTAACCTTCAGTTTGCCTTGAGCAACGGCTTGCTATGCAAGTAAAATTACTGGCAGCTGGTACTACTACTCTGAGTAATGAGCAGGAGAGTATGATTGTTATTACACATAATGATAATTATATTTAAGAAATCTCATCAGTAACATGTACTTGAAGTTATGTGTTGAGTTGCAGTAATCAGTATCTCCTTTGTATTGGAAATAACTGAAGGAGCCCAAGGGCTACAAGGAAAAGAAATTTAACCTTCAAATGAAAGTATATTCCAACTATATGAGGACGAAACTTGAGGTCATCTCTAGGAGAAATAGCATAGTTTGACTCCTGTAGTGAAAAATGTGGTGATGGAGCAGATGGAGAAGCAGAAACATAGTTTCACTGTCCTTGAGCTAAGCTTCCTTGCTTGCTTTGTCTCAGTCTAAAATCTAATCTGCACATCATCAGTATGGAGAGGCAAGTGGGCTTCTTATGGACTTCCAGGTGGACGTAGAAAGGTGTTCCCCAGTACTATACAGCTGCAGAAGTGAGGAGATTTCTAGCCCAGAATCCCAGATTTTAAGCACAAGTCACCAGCTGGTGTTTCTCTGTAGAGCTGACCAAAAAAATCAAATCACTATTGCTAAGACTGTGGCAGCCTCCCATGCAGCCTTGGGCAGGCTGGGTCTCTCCTTGGGCTGTAGTCACATGTGCTCCTCAGCAGACACCAGGCATGGGCTGTACAAGTCTTCTCCTTTTAAAGAATCTCTAAGTATGGTACTGCCAAAGCAGCTTCTTTCTTAATAATTTTGTTCATCTTTCTTGTGTCTCTTGCATAATAAGCCCCACAGTCTGCCACACAAGTAAACAGCTAATTTATGTAACTTGACTTGCTCCTATAAATAATTCATGAAGCCAACAGAGTAATCTTTCCAGCAGCATGCTTGAAGGGAGTCTCTGGCTACAATGACACCTTCAGGGGCTCATATAAGAAAAGTAATTCATTCTCTTGTCTTGCATCAAAACTAGCTAGAAAATGCAGTTAGTTGTGACAATAGGAAGACATGGTCAGTTTTACTTTTTTTCTAATCTGTAACTGAAATATTTCTAAATACCCTGGTGGAGCTGTTTTTGTTTGACCAAAGCCCCTACTCAGGTGTGGGCTTAAAGAACATGAGCAGCCTTTCTGTTATCAGGAAGCTCCTTGCAAACTAACCCAGCTTTCTTCATCCAATCCTCACTTAGCTGAAACTGCCTTCAAAGAGGAGCGACCAAATCTGTGGCAGTTGATTAAAGTGACTAAAAGGGTGTTCCCAAATGCTCAAAAGCTGTCCCATGGGTGTGCAGATGATAAGTGCTGCACACTGTGCTCCTAGCAATAGCATCACAAGAAGTGTGGATTTTTATATTTTAACTGCTGACCTGTCATATGAAGAAAATAATATGTTCAAGGAGGAATGCCAGGCAAAAATTCTAGAAGATTCAGAGGTCATTCATTTGATTTCCTAGAAAATCCCTAAAATAATTTTCCACCCTTGAATTTTTTTTGAGACCTGCCATCTTCTTCCTCTTTCTCCCTTCCTTCCACCTGAGCTTTTTAGATATCAAATAGCCCACTTTTATAGTAAATTGGACCAAATTGCCAGATCCAGACTAAGTTTGAATTGGATGCTATTGAATTTTGCTCTTAAAGTCTGTCTTTAGTACCTGCTTTCTAAACCAGAGTGGAATACTTATAAGATCAAAAGCATTTGGATATACTTTAAATATTTTCCAGCTGTGACTTAATTTGATTCTGGTGTGTAAGCCCTTATCCTGTCTGCTATACATGCATAACAGTAGCTCTGACTTTTAATTTGTGCTTTCAGCTTATGCAATATAAATAACTAGTATGAATAATGCAACATGTTTCTAAAAATAATTAATGTATTAATACACTTGTTCTGTAAAACACTTCAGAAAGCCTTCTGCCAAAGATTTTTCTCTAAAAATACCTATATGCATGATACTGACTTTTGTGTTAAAGTAGTGCCTTTTAAAAATAATTTTTACTTACCTCATAAGTGCTTGTTATGCCAGATCTGTAAAATACAGGTAGAAAAAGTTCAGCAGTAAAAATGATGACAAGCGCATATGCAAGAAAGAACACCACAAAGGATGCTCCATGGCGATAAACTTCAGAGGGTGTCCCCAGAACAGTTATTGCTGACATGAAACTTGAAGTGAGAGAGAAAGCTATTGGTCCACATGTCATCTGCTTACCGCCCACCAAAAACTCATCTGAAGTTTTCTTTTTCCTCTCTTTCACTGCAAAAAAGACTCCAATGCTAGCACTTACTAAAAATAGTCCTGCAAAAACAACATAGTCCCAAGCCACAAACTTGTTGACTTCTGGAGCTACAAAATTTGACATGGCACCCGTTGGACAATTCTCTTGTGGAGGAGTCTGGTTTTCTGTAGCTGTTGCTCTGAAGAAATTAACTCAGTTGACAGCAAAGTTGAAACTTATCTGTAGCTCATTAATTGCAAATAATAAACAGATATGTTATTCAGCTAGGATGTTTTTTTAAATCCTGTTCACTTTAAGGGGAAAAAAATAGCAAAGAATAAGTTAGGAAGGTGCTGAATGCACTTAGACCCTGGTGCTACCGATGCTTCCGTCAGGCAGGCTGGAGCGGAGGGCTTGGCTGTGAAATCGGTCATACACTCCCTTTTAATCTGTGAGGTTTTAATTTAAGGTTAAACATTAGCCTAGCACGTTGACTTGATCTGACACTTTGCTAACCTCTCAGCATTTTTAAATAAAACGAGAGCAGTAAAAAAATAAATAAAAGAGAGCAAAATGAAGGAAAGCTCAGTGTATGGACCTATGACCACACTGACGACTTTGTTTTCAAAGGAGCGATTCCCTCATGTGGTTAAAGACTAAACTTGAACATCAGCAACAGGGTTCAGAATTGTCCTTTGACATTTTAAGTGTGCTCCTTGGTAGAACCTCTGGAAGTTAAAGCTGCTTTAAAGAACTGGAGCCTTTACTGGTAAACAGTAGCTCTGGTGCTTTCCCGCCACCTGCCATAGCCCAGCCTTGGTATTTGGGAACCCAGGGATCTCCTGATGAGCAGCAACGTGGTTTGTGCTACACTGAGAATGAATTTCAGTTAGAAACTAATTTTTCACTAACTGCTCCTAACACGAGTTTTATTCATAGCTTATATGAGCTCATGTGAGAGACTTATTTATTCATGTACAACTTGGTTGGACCGGCAGGAAAAGAGGGCCAAAGAGAAGTGGATTAGACAACATCAATGCTTTTCTTAACTATGTCTTTGGCATAATTTGTTGTATTCAATTAATTAGGTTTTCATTGTGGTAGTTCGGCTTTGTTTTTAAATAAGTGAATATTCATTTTATCTCTATCTATGCCATGACAATATGTTTTTCAAAGAAGCAGACAATGATTTGTCATCCTGAAGGATTATCTTGTACAAAAAATTAGTGTGTGTAGCTGCAGCCCTGAAGGAAGGGTGGAGGGTACATTTTGGAGACAGTCAGGAAAGAAATGCAGTAACTTGGGGTAGCATTTAATAGCAAAAGTCTTTTTCTTCAGCCTAATCTTGGATGGGGTGGATCCCCACTTTTTCTTCTTAAGTCATAAGTAAACAGTGATATTTTTGCTGTGTCAGTTGTACCTTGCAAATTAATGGGTGTTCAGACCTGAAGCCTTGCCCATTCCCATCCATCTGCTCAGAAGAAAGAGGAGTATGTGTACAGCAACCTTCATTAGTTAGCACAGAGTCAAAAGAAATCCAGGACAGCCTATGGCTGGAACTGACTTCCTCTGTCCATGTGAGCAGTAGAGATTGTGTGATTTTTGTGACTGATTTCGGTGAGACCAAGTGTAAAAGGTGAAAGCTGGGGCATCAATGAAAGCCACATCAGTTACCATAGCACTTGTCTGTGCACTGATGCCTGCAGGTAGTGTGAGGGAAGGACCAAATGAGAAAGCAGTACACCATTCTGCATTACTGTGGATCAAAGTGAGACAGTGTAAGTTATGCTCTGTGAATTCTCATACAACTGCCTTACAGTAGTTTGTTAATCTAAGTATACCCCCATCGCTAGTTAATATTTCTCTTTTGTACAGAACAAATGTCTTAAGGTGTGCTCACTCTTAAAAAAAGCAATGACTTCCACTTGCCAGGCATTCCTTTGCTTTTGGGTTGAGTTTTATTTTGCTCTTTTGGTTGGTTGGGATTTTTTTTCTTCTTCTCTCTCCTTATAACTGTAAGAACATGGATGTTTTCTGTAGGCTTTAATTCATACCTGCAGTTGAATTAGTAAATATCCCTGGCAATGGTAAAAGCCATGCCATTACAATGGTGAAGTTCTAAGGTCAACCTTCAGCCCAAGCTGGCAGAAGGCTGATTTAATGGGGTATGAATGCAGTGCATATGGCTAACCAGGCAAACCACATGCCTGCTTCTTCCCACAAACCACACCTGATTGCTAGCACAGTCACAACATCACCAACTGAATCTGCAAAAAGCTGCAAAGAAACAAACTTGAGGGTATTTCCTCTTAAGCTTGAGCCACTGAACTGCCCACATAAGTAAGCCTGCATCAGTCTTACGTAGCTGAGAGGGCGGAGAACTGTCTGTGGGGCCTGGGATAAAAATTAAAAAAAAAAAAAAGTAAAAAGTAAAAAAATCACCTGTGTCAGAAGGTTTCCATGCTGCTCATGTTACCAGAGGAAGTCTAAGTGGAAGATCCCTGTAACATCCATTCTAGGAAAATAAGTCTTGTGTAATGTATTATTACTGGCTTAAACACATTATTAAAACAGGCTGTTTGCCATCAGCAAATGCTACTAATTAGCAGCTAGGCTTACTGCACTGTCACACAGCCCATGGGCTTACAAGGGCTCAGTGCATAGCAATTTGGGTTGGATTCCAGGAAGCCTTTTCAAACAGCAAAATTTTTAGTGTTGTAAATGTAAGCCTGTAGAGACTTTTCTTTTTCTAAATTATGAATGATCTTTCTAGCAGAAAAGTATTTTTGGATGACATTATTTTACACAAAGTAGAAAAAAAGCTAATGGAATAATATACTGGAAATCATGTTAGAAATGTATATTTGTGTATTTATGATGCTATGTCACTCTGATACATTTTCAGCATAGTTTCATGGTATCCAAATAGCCATTTGAAGAAGATCCCAAATGGGGGTCATAATATTCCTTTAGGAAGTGCCTATCAGGTGTTCAGTTAATAATCAACATATGGCAACTGGGTTTTTTGGTAACTACCCAACCAAGAGTCAGTTCTCCCAATGCCTTTGGGCAGCATCATTAGATATGATGAAAGAAGAGGATGAAGAATGGTGACATTGGTCCCGCATAATCTGGTTGAAAGTGAAAGGATTGGAAGAACGCTCACAAAAATTGATGTGTGCATCTGCATTGAGATAACGTGTCATACAATAAATGACAGAGTGAAGCTGTGCACCTGCATGGTCAGATGGTCTCTCTGAGACACCTAATAGGGCTGGTATTAATGGGACTAGAATCATAAAGTGTGGCAGGATGATCCCCTATTTGAGCTGCTCTCCCACTTACTTTTTAGTATTAGGGAGAGCTGTAATGAAACTTTTCTACAGATATCTAAGATCAAACACAAACAGCAAAATGTTGGTTACCTTAAAAATATTGGTGTACTGAAGTGATTACGTCTTTGCCATAGAGAATTTGCTCAGAAGAAAGAACACACTTTATTCTTTACACCTATAAAGGGAAGGCAGAGAGCTGTATCCTGAGTTTCTGCTATCTGGTTCTCCCTTATGATGGACAAATTAAGGGTTCTGCAGATAAACTCATTTTCTCATATGATAATCCTGCACATAGCATTAGAAAGTTTCGGTCTTGAGATATGCCAGCTTCTTTCTGAACAGGAGGAGTTCTGGCACAGTGACAAGCAGTGAGTGCTGAAAGGCTTCTTCCCGAGGACACAGCTTTCCTCTAAGGCTGCAGACATGTACCGCTGAAAGCAGCCACCACCCTTCGACCCGTCCAGCAGATAATTTAACAGGAAACCAATGAACATTTAAGAATTCTTTCTCATATGGTACTAGTCACCTTCTGTCTATTTACTACTGATAATGGAAAAACTGGAAATCTTTTGTGTAAAGTAATGGGGTGGGCGAGGGAGGGGCTGGGGAAGATACTTTGTTTATATCCCAGGGATCGACAGTATTAATAAATGAGTAACTGAAATGCTAGGTCACAAAAGCAACCAAGTATCTGAAGAGAACACGTAGGAAGCTTTTTCAAATGTGTCTATAAAATATTGAATTTGACAAACGCATTTTACATACTTTGTGTCTCTTTATCCTAAATGATGTCCACAGCATACTTCATTATCAAGTCAGTGTCTTTCAGTGTATATGCAAGCTGGTGCACATGCACAGTCTGCTACACCAGTAATTTGAGGATAAATTTTTATAATGGGTGACAGATCCAGGACCCTTGATCACAGACTGATCAATTGCACTGACAAGAGGTTAAAATGAGTTTTGAATTCCTAAATGGCTTAATGATTCTGTAGCTTCTGTGCTCAATTTGTGCTTGAGTTTAATGTTTGAGTCTGGGATTTTGTCCATTATTATAAATGTAAGAGTTATTCTGGAAGATAATATCATATCTCATGCAAAATTGGATATTGATTTGTTGCTGCTGCTTCACATGTTTAGATCTATACATATAAAATACACCTGATTTAACTTAAAAAACTAAGGTCTCCTTATAGGGCCATAGTATTCATAGGGGTATAGTATCCATAAAAAGCAACAGCTTCTCTTAATAGCTTAATAAATACTGCAAATATTTCTCTAAGCAACTCTTTTCTAACACCTAAATCAGAAAGTTCCTCTGGTATATGCTGGTTTTCACTAAAAAGCATTTAAAATGCAGCTGTCGGGTAAATGTACAGGTAAATACCTGTGCAGTACTGAAGTATTTGAAAAATATTATTTTCCTCCTGATAATGCGGATAACAGAACCAAACCTGGGAATAAGCTGTGTTTTGCTATGTAGCAGACAAGTGTTTTACTGTACACTGATAACAATTATTTTTCAGCTTCCTTCTCAATATTTTTCAACACAGAGCTGTGAAAAATTCTTAGAAATGGACACCAGAGGATTTAAGTCACATAGTTAACTAGGTGGCTAAAAGAGAAATAGTAACTAGTTGATTGAGGAAAAGAAAATTTCTGGAGCACAAAATACACTGAAAATCAAAGGTGTATAATTCAGAAGTCTCTGTTAAACTTAGGAGTTATTATCTTTCCTTGACAGTGGACTTTGTCTTCTCTTAAGAGGCTCCTCTTTAATGATTACTCTTTCCTCAGAAAGACATGCTCAGTTATCTACACAAAGATCATTATAACACAGTAATGCGGGGGACTGCAGGTATTTCTTATAGTTTCCAAATGGATTATTCCCTGGGGACACAGAGTCCTCTCCGTGGGATTGCTCTTCCCCAGCAGGGTCAGGTTGTGTCAGGACACCCAGCAGGGACAGTGGCCAGTGGTGAAGTCTCATCCCATCCATCTGCTTGTGTCTACTTTAGTTTGCATCTTGGGATGCAAAGTTTGCAGTTACTTGCAAATCTGGTTGCATGCATTGTAAGTGTGGCCATTTGGGCTGTACAGAGGTGGTTTTTATTGCATACCTGCTTAAGGAGAAAAGTATATGGTTGGCACTGAGGCTTGGATTCTCTTCTACAGAGAGAGTGAGCTGGGGAGCTGTATGAAAGAAAGTGCTGATCTGAAACACTGGATTTCCAATAATCCTATTTCAAACAAACAAACAAAAACCCAAACAAAAAACAATAACAACACAACACAAAACAAAACAAAAACCAAACAAACAAAACAAAAAACTTAAAATCATCTATCAGTTAACATTTACCCCTCCTAGTCTGTAGGGCAGTGGAAGAGGGCCCCTCTCTACTGTGTGGCCGCAGTTTCCCAAGGAGCTGAGCCATCCTTGCAGCTCCCTGGCTGCCTCTTCTGTGGACTCCTCCATGGGGCCATGCCAGCCATCTGGCACATGGGGCAGCAGCCTGGCTTCGTTCCTTCAGCTCCCTACTTTTCATAGAGGGAAAATTAGCATATAGGAAAGTAGTTTGCTGCTTATCTACTCAAGGTAATGATTCATTTTCCAGGAATGGCACAGATATGATGGAGAAAGATGTTTTTATCCAAATATCAGTTAAAATAAATTATCAGATATTGCAGTCAAGACTATAAGCTGTGTGGCCCCTGTAACAGATAGGAGCTGGGTGGCAGTGCTTAGATGGCTGGTGCTGACCAGGTTGTGAAACAGAATGAGTCAGAAAGGCTGCTGCACTCTTGGTGTGGACACAGTAAAGATAAGACTGTCTTTTAGATATCTATTTTCTACTTAGACACTGTGGTAAATACTTCTTAAAAAATGGGGCTAGGGAACACCCCATCCTGTTTTGGAGCGCTCCCCAGTTATCACATTGGGATGCTTTTACCCATGACATGTCTCGTACTTGCATCATTCTGATGTCTGGCCACTGTTGCAAGTCTCTGTGTTTCAAAGGAAGCTTCCAGAAACTTTTGATGTCAAATGATGGGACAAGGGGCAATGGAAGCAAGCTGGAGCATAGGAAGTTCCTTGTGATCAAAAGGGAAAACTTATTTACTGTGAGGCTTACAGAGCACTGGACCAGGCTGCCCAGAGAGGTTGTGGAGTCTCCTTTTCTGGAGACATTCAAAACCAACCTGGGCGCGTTCCTGTGTGACCTAGGTGATCCTGCTCTGGCAGGGGAGTTGGACTGGGTGATCTTTTGAGGTCCTTTTCAACTCCTGAGATTCTGTGATTCTGTGAAATTTTATTTCCTTTATTTAACCCTGGTTTTGCCAATGGGAGTGCCTGTGTGAGAGAGAGAGAGGAAGCACACATGAGGGTGAGCACAGCAGAGAAAAAGGAAGGAGATGGACTGAGGAAGGCAGGGCAAGGCTGCACTGGGGAAATTCTTACTGTGTTGGTTATTTCAGACTCTTGTAGGGAAGAGCAGGTATTAATGAAATGAGAAAATGTAACTTATTTGGCTTGCAGGTAGAACTAGCTTTGCAAACTAAGGCTGTTAATTTGGGTTTGACATTTAATTAGCTGAACAAGTTCTTCTACCTGTTGAGAGAAGGGTGTATGGACTGACAGAAGGATGAGCCATCTTGATCTCAGCGTATCTCATCAAAAGGCAGCAGTCAATGACTGAATAAAATAGTGGTGTTACATTGTAGTTTGTTTTAAAATGAAGATAAGGTACAGCAAAAGTAAGACACCTAATATGCTTGAAGAAGTGTGTAGCTGCTGGGAAGGAAAGAGGGAGTTGAGATCTCACTGCAGGTGATTTAAAGATATAGAAGCACACAATGGACTTTAAGAAGGTGAAAAAATAATGTGTGCTTCACTATTTCTGTGCCATTAAAAGCTCCAGAAACCTAAGTCATCTGTGTTAGTCTTCAATTGTTTATAAGTAGTAGAAATACTGCTTCAATGTCGTAAAAAGCATTTGGAAACAGTTTTACAGCAAGCTTAGGGATAGAAACATGATGTGTACTTAACAGGATCGCTGTTAATGGTCCATACAGGAGGCCTGTGCTGTTCATGGACAGCTTTAATGAGCATCCCTACTTAGAATAAAGCTGAGGATCACAACCCTTCACTTAGCAGCATGTTCCTAAAGCTACTAAAGGGGAAGGGGACATTCTGGCAGTCCCTGTTGTCCGGGCACCTTTCCCCATATTAGAGGTTTCATGCACTCTGATGAATTTGTGTTATAAAAAGTATCTGTTCTCACATCATATAATACCCAAATCAATGGAAGACTTTTTTAGTAGGTCTTATCTGTAATAATTCTTCTTTATTTATCGCTTTATTTATCATATTGCTTTCACTTTTCTTTCTTAATATACTTCAAAAGGATCTCTCCATTCTGTTTTGCTCATATAATTTAACTCTCCTTATGTACTCACATCCTTATCTTGATATAGATTACAGCACAATATTACTACACTGCAAAAAGGTTTTGTCTATTTTTCTGCAAAGATAATAGCTTCTCTTGAACTGTGTAACAATTTGGATATTGTTTATTATCATTGTGTTCCGCAAATTATGAGCCTTTTTGTCCAATCTTAAAATAAATTAAAATAATCAAAGATAAAGAGCTAGTCATAGATAAAATAATTCAGGAAAAAAATTTAAATACATAAATAAAAAATAGCCTGCACCTATACAATACATTTCTATTGAAAGAATTGGGTGGAAGAGCTTGTCTGCTCTAGACTTGTCCCAACATGCATATGGTGTGGCATGGGGTAAGGAGGAAAGGAGCTGGGCCATGGCCTTACTGTGGGTCTCTTCCCTGATGGATCTTCTCTTCTGTCTTGAATCTAAGAGCCTAAAGCTCTTACTGATTTGCCAAAATCTTGTGATTAATTAAGATCAGGTACATGAGCTTTTGTATGGAATTTTACTTATGCTGTCTTTAAGGCTCTGGAAAGTTTATCTGCTTATCCTTCCATGAAGAGCCAAAAAGCAGAGAGAGGGGGGAAAAACTTCTGAAAATATGACATAAAGTGAGCATCAGGAATTGGAGAAAATATATTTGGCTTAATGGAAAACAGACTTTGTCCCTAGACAGTAGATAGTAGGGGAGTTCACATGTGGTGCCACGTTAGTCTGTTTTTGTAAGAGTCAAGCGTGTGCTCTGCACCTCATGTGAAGCTGGACGTGTGATGTGCTGCCACAGTAATTGCTTTGAAATCAGGGAGAGGGACACCATAACAGCATGAAAAGCTGTAAAAGAGTCTCTGGAATTTGCTTATGCAAACAATTTCTACTACGTCTGTTCATTCTTTTTGATAAATTGCTCAGTTTTTTATGTGCTGTTGACTCCAGTATAGCAGGGACATTTTTGTTTTACTTGTCTTGGGAAGACAGAGTTTTAACTTTGGGATAAGCTAAAGAAACGTGTGCCCTGCTTATCTGGGGGCAGAGTGTGCAGACGTGGGAAGCAGATCAGTGAAAGACTTTGCATTTTGGATGCAGACATGAGAAAGAGTCTCTGAACAGGTATCTCAAGGACTCGAGCAGGAGAAGCCGGAGAAATACCTCAGGGTCACCTCAACTATTGTAAAACATAAGGAAACAAAACCTCAGCTGGAGGCACACACCAGCAGCCCTTTTTATTTCCTGTAGGAGTATATACATAACAGCTCCACACTCAGAAGTGAGCATCTTCCTGATGTCCAGGAGAAGCGTTTGCAGGGTACTGGGGCTGTGCCTGCAGCCCATCGGTGCTTGTCCAGCCCACGGGCACCAGCACGTGGCTGTACAGGGGTTTGGCTTGAGATCGCCAAATCCCACCAGTGGAGGTTTGGGCTAGGGTGATCACACTACAGGAAAAATCCTGATTTAAACTAAAGTCAGTTACAGCAAAAATGAGGGCTTCATTCTGCTGCTAACTTCCCTGCTTGCTGCCTACTGAAGCTTTTCTTTCACAGGTAATGGAAAAGGAGATAAATCATGTTGGTGCCTAGGTGACAGATTAAATCACTACAGGTTTATTTCACCACTTATTGGCAATAAGTTTGTTGTGTGCTGGCAACTGAACCAGGTATCATATTGTGTATGATTGTGTCTGTACACAATTATTATTGTGTACAATATCTTATTATGGAAAATATTGTTGCCTTATGGCTACCTGGTTCCCCTCCTTCCATTTTGTGCCTTTGTGTGTCCACATGTATGCGCACTTGTATGTATAAAAAGTGCATATGTATGTTTGTGAGTTAGAGGGGTGATGGAGAGTTGGTGTGTGTTTCTTCTTCCATTCATCATGTTGCTTTTGTTTTGGACATTTTTTTTTGCTAGTATATCAAAATACTTTGGAGTGGTTCTCAGTGTAAGCTGCAGGGAGTTGAATGTTATTTTTATTCAGTCTGAGTCATTTATTCATTTGAAAACTTGACTCTGAGTACACATGTTGAACAGTTTTGGAAAGCTAACCCCTGAAGTTAAGAGGGAAAAGAAAAATATTATGATAGTAATTGTGGCCTATGAATGGTAGTAAATTAGACATTGAAACTGAGGACATTGGAAATAAACTTAGGTTCAGCAATAAATTCTGGATCTATATGTTTTCTATATATGAAGGCCTATGGTGGAAGAGCTGCAATTTTAAGTGCAGAATATATTGTTCAAAGAGAGATGAGTTTTCCTCCTCACATGACACATGGATCATTTTAAACACATCCTTTGAGAAGAAAAACTTCTCCTTTACCTTATGTAAATGAAAACAAAACATCTCTGTGTTGCATCTTTGTTCTATGGTGCCCTGATGGACAAGCAGTTGAAAAATTAGAAGTTAAATAAATCTTGCCTGTCTACTGCAGTCCTGAGAACAGAGCAATTACTTTTTATGTCCCTCTTGAATGTGTGACAGGGTAAGTCGCTTGCTGTCAGGCATCTGGTAACTTCACTGCTGAAGAATTTTGGATGTGGAGATGACGGGAATTGTTTTTCAGTCTTCTGTTTTTTGCAGTTTGTCTCACTACTTTTCCCACTTGTACATACTGCACCCAATGCAGAGTAGCAGTTCGCAGAATTTTTGGATAATCTGTGTATTATTGTTGTGTGGGTTTTTCCCTGTTTGTTTCCAAGTCCAGTTGTTTTGGTTTGTGGATTTTTGGCTTTGTCCTTTTTAATTACCTTTTTTGTTGTTTTATTTTCAATGTTGCTTTGCCCTGTAACATCTGTGGAACAATAACTCTCTATTGCTTTCTATTTGGAGGAGTGAAGGGAAAAACAAAAGAGAGACAGCTGTCTCTTGGTTTTATTTTTCAAATAGGGTTTGTCTGCAGGCTAAGACTTGGAAACAGGACTTTCGATCCGATGCCTCACTCCTGCCGACTGGCTGTGTGGCTCTGGATTAGTAATTCAGTCTTTTGTCTTCCTTTTCCACAGGAAAATTAAAAAGACCAGATGCTTAACTTGAGATGCAGGAAAAAGGCATGACAAATCAGCCTTTTAACAGGTAGGCAAAGGTTGCTGCTTCTAGTGGTGCTGCACGGGGAAACACTTTCAGATGGGTCCAGAACCCACTCACAATGCAAAAATATCTGTGTAGCTGTGTCCCTACTCCTTCTCTCATCTCTATCAGTAGATTTCAACAGGCATTTGTAGTTATGAACTGAATACCCTTTACAGGCTGTAAATCTTTGATTTATAACTGTAGGACAAGCTGTAGGACACTTTGTTCTCAAAATGTTATCTAATCTGGTAATTTAATTATGCTAATACAAATGAGCACTCACAGAAGTGCTGTTCCTCTTGACTACTACAGTGTGTGTTAAACATTTTTTAATTCATTTTGCAATGTGCATGGTTCCTTATCATTTTTCTCCAGAAGGTTTGGTGACTTGGCCCAGCTCCATGACACAGAAACAGCTGATAACTGATGTCTCTGGAGGAGAAACGAGATAGGAATAATCTGGAAATGATAATGCAGAAATTAGAACATAGCTGTATTGAAGGCTTGGACTAATCCTGGTTTAAAGCAAGCGGCTGGGAATGAGTCAGTTTTTTCCCTTTGGGACTATGAGTGAAATCCATAAAACAGAGTTTGCCGTACTTTTGTATTGGTCTGACAGAGACTTAGTGTGATTAAGCATCTTGCTTACAGTTTAGTAGTAAGACTACTGCACTTGATCTTTGCTTTATATTTACATCATAACTTTCTTAGGAGCTGGCTAATTTAGAAGAAAGGACGTAAGGACTTCATAAAAGACCTTTATGACTGAGGTAAAACATATATATTGACACCATTTTGCTGTTTCTGTCAGTGACTTTTGCTTCTCGGTTTTGTATGGGTACAGCTCAAAAACAGTGCAGAATATGAAAAGATACTGTGCTGCTGAGCAGCACCTTTGCAAGGCAAGCCATGGTTCATGTGTCAAGCTTTATTTCTGTTGTAAGAGCATGTTGGATTCTGAAGGTGAACATCCTGTGTTAGCAATGATTTGATGGCATGAATTAGAAGTTTCATTTACTCTGTTTCCCAGATCAAGACAAGTAATTGCCAGTTGTGTGAAAATGAGTAGCCCATTATAACAGTCTTGATGTAATGAATGAGTCTGTACATGCTTAAATGCTTATATATGTTTTGTTCCTCATTTGTCCTTAATTTACATCAATATTAACAGCATTTAGACGTGTAGCCATTGGAAAATGTATTCCAAATACTTAAACTTTCAGAACTGGTGCTGTTGTGGATTTCCCTCCCCCCACTATGGTCATATTTCTCCCAAACACTGATTTTTGTTTTGCTTTACCCAAAGACTTGTATTAAATCTCAGCTACAGTTAAACCTTAGAGAAAAATACATGTATCTATCATATTTAACATTTGTGTGCTACGACAGTATTTTCCCAGTACAGGAACAAAGTGTGTAAGGAATTATTTCCAGTTTTTACTAGAAGAGAGAATTGCTTCAGCTTGTATGTACTCACTTTTTATTTCTCTTCTAATACAGTCAAGCTCCCTTCCTTATCCTAAATCAGAGCCCATGCTCTGTCTGAATGCAGACAAAACTTCCTCTTCCTACACTGAAGATGCCTGTTACTTAAATAGCAACACTTAAGCTAGGAAAAAATATACTTTTTAGTTTCATAGATTAAAGTGACTCCTTTTCTTTTGAGAAAACCAAGTATTTTTCTATATAATTAGTTGAAGTACAGCTGTCATCCTGTGGTTTTGAGGTTTGGGTTGTTTTTTTAGAGGGAATGGGGGTATGAGGAGTTGTTTTTAAGAATCACTACTCAGTGGCATCAGTAAGACTGGAGAGGTGGAGGCTCTGTCTCTTGCTGCTCAAACTGAGTGTGTGCAGTCCTTGATGGTTTCAAATACTTCATGCTCTAGACAGAAGAATGAAAAAAGTGCAGCCAGCTGCAAAAAGTGTTATTGTGATAGGACTTTTCAAAAATTCAGAGTTGCAGGGTGAATGTTATACATAAGGTAGTGGAGATGAAGGATAATTTTATCTGAGTGAAATGCTAACCTTTATGAAAGGTGATAAGAAGACTGTGGAATGAAGGAGCAAAATCCTTGCCTTAAAATAAGAGGGCTTCACTCCCATTTCTTCTGCTGCTGAAACTCAAAACTCATCCCCGTAGTTGCTTGGTACATTCAGTTTCTCTTTATTTTCAGTAAGATTACCTTCAAGGTACAATGTTCTATAAGTGATGCTTTGGCAGGGACTTAGCACCCTAAAGTCTTAATTTCTTGTCTTATCCGACTCCCATGTAAGTGGAAATGCAGAAAAATTACCACAGTTAAAGAAAGGGTTGCACTTTTACTGGATGTAGCCAGCTCAGCTGCCAAGGGGGACTTGGATGGGCAGAGAGTCCCTTCTCTCACAGAAGCCTTAAATCAAGGTCATGTAGACATGCAAGGATAATGGCATGTCTGGTTTTGTAATTCTCTGGAGCTATGTTCATCAAAGTCTGGCATTTTATCTCATTTTTTAAACTTGTGCAAAGCATAGGAGACATGATGGGTTGCTCAGTTCATGTCCTGAAACATCAAAATTCAACAGGTATTTTATTCTACTTGAAAGTTAATCGGTGAGGTTACTAAATTCTTCTTACTTAGTTTAATAAATAAGTAAATAAATAAATTAAGGTTTAGAACAATATTAAATGTTAAAATACAACCTAATTGCCTCACATTTTATATACAGGTATTAGTGATTTCATAAATAAAAGGGTCTGCTGGGTTTGTATTCTATTTTTTCATGCAGCCAATAGACAACTGGGAATTTGCAGCTGAACTCTGAAAGCAGAACATATTAAATGCAACAGGAATCACCAAAATTGAATACCTATGAGGTAGGATAGTTCAAGGTAAGGATATGTCATATAGCAAATTCAGCAACTTCCCACAGTACTAAGAAGAATCAATCAGTGTTGAGGAAATGCCCCTTTCTTATTCTTTAAAGTTCTTGACACTTAGTATAACTCTACTGATGCCTGGCATGACAGCAACCCAATATAATTATTTCTGTCCAATATCTCATAACTGATCTAGTTTTCACAGGTATAGCAACTATTTCAGTAGGAACAGTTCTGTGCAAAGCAAGCTGTCAGATACTTGTCAATATTATTACTGGAGTTATTTGAGTTAAACATTAAACATTTTGCCCAAGAAAGGAATGTGGGAAGCTATCCTAATATTAAAGCAATTCCTAAGATTACTTTAAGGTAAAACATGCTTTTGATGCTCAGTGAAAGATTTTATGTGGCTATAGCTCTTCTGTATGAAGTTTCCTGGAAGAAGGCAGGTGATGCTCCACACCTCACCTCTTCATGCCCTCTGTTGGACTGAAATCGGAATCTGTCAGGAGATTGCTTTCCTTGTAGGGAATCATCTGCCTGAATTTGCCACATCATGATGTGAAATTAAATAAAAATTATTTCCAAAGAAAAATTTAGGTAATGTTTGGAGGAAAAGAAATTACATACATTTATTTTCTGTAGCATCTAAGTTTTGAAAAAGTGAGAACATTTTATCCTCAAGAGACCTCAAAATGAGATACTGCTGCCCAGTCTCACAAACTCTGAATTCTTCAGTGTTAGTTCAATCTCTGCTTTCAGTTAAGTCCTGTGTAAATCAGTAGGAAACATTTTGAAAACAATGCAATTGCTTTTTAATTCCATAGGCTGGTGTGCACACTATTTCATTCAGTGCCATAATAGATGTCAGGATACATTTTGATTCATAGACAATGGTATTTTAATTAATTGCACAGTCCTCCATACATAAGAAACTATAAATTGAGTATTCATCTCAATTTTTACCAAATGAATAGCCAAAAAAACAGTGGCATTCAACACAGGAGCAAGTTGATAGTACTGGTGTGAGGATAATTTTGCAGCTGAAATACATTCATGTGAATGTATGCTTTTCTCATGCTCAACTTAAACATATCACACCTGCTATTTATTAATTCTTGGTGTTTTTCATAAGCTTCTGAAGTATGTTTTATTCCTTCAGTGGAAGAAACTCCTGGTTTTAAATCTCATACTGGTGAGGAAAATCTGTGTAGCAAACCATAATTGAAGACTTTGGGGCATATGAGGAATATCCTACAGCTTGCAATGTTGTTATTATTCTCTTACTGCATCCTCATGTCTTTTTTCTTCTACTTGTGTCCACTCTTTTATTATTTTTTTGCCTTTGTAAAAGTTGTAAACTGGAGAAAATGACTCATTATTTCTTGCAGAGGCAGGGCTTCACTCCTGACTAGAACTGTACAGTTATATTCAAGTACAATTTCAGTTTTAAGTATTTGGGTTTAAAAAAAAACCAACAACCACCACCAAAACCCAAAACACCACCCCCCCAATGCACCTTTAAAGGTCATTTTGATGCATTGAATGGAACTGTTTAATCACTAGTGAAAATATCAGAAAACTGCCCGTTATTTGGGCCAACAAATAAGCCCAGTAAAGAACAATGGCCATGTTTATCTCCTGCAACACTTGGCAACTGCACAGAGCCAACAGGTGGAAGGAAACCAGCATCCATATAAATATAAGGAGATCCTGCAGAAATTGAGAAGGAGTAAATGTCAAAGGGCTCTCAAAAATGAGAATAATTCAGGAGTTTGAAGATTGAAAAGTAGTTTAAAAACTGCTGATGAGTTCAAAACTGCTGAGGAACATGTCTAAAGAAGATTTGGCACAGCTGATTTGTTGAATTCATTAGAGTTCCTCTCAGTTCTGCCAACTTTGCATCTACTGCTTCTGTCTTCTTGTTTCTTGTCTGTTTATTAAAAAAAACAACCCTTGTAAATCCCACTGAAATCAGTTGGATTCTTTACATGGACACAAGGGGGCCTCAAATCACATCTCGGCATGTCAGAGCAAGAAATGGTATCTCAAATTATTGAAACAAAGCAATATGATTTAAAAGTCTGATTTAATCTATGGTGTTACTGCTCTGTCTATAACTCTCATATCAGTAATGAAATTAGTGTGTCATTATCCATTATCAGAGGTAGAGAAGGAAACTAGAGCCTCCAGTGTCCCTTGCCTAGAAGATTTCACACATAAAAATCTGGCATTTTTTCTCAAGGAACTCAGTAATATCCTTGATCCTGCAAAACCATTTCCACATGGGATCTCTTGTGATAGTGATTGTGCCTATGTCATTTTTGTGAATATATATCACTTGAGTGAAGCCATTGGTAAGGCAAAACAGAAGGTGCAGCAAGGCAAGAGTAGATCCCTGAGGGGCTGTGATTAAAATCCCATATAGGGTAGAGGACGGAAGAAAAGACTGCTTGAGTGCTTATAAAATTTACAGGGTTTTGGTATAGGTTTTTTTTCTTTTGGGAGGTTAATAAGGTTTAGGGCAATGTCACTATAAAAGGAACAGTTGTGACCTACACTACTTGCTGTACCTTTAGCTGGGATTATTTTAAATCTCTGCTGTTTCTTTAAAACTCTGAGTATTACAGGTGGTATTGTCACGGTCATCACAAATAACTAAAGCTGGAAAGTGTGAATATGTGTGTAAGATGCCCTTCCAGGCAGATTGCAAAATCTTGCTTGATGAGCACTTGGTAGTTTACAATTAAAAAAAAGGCAGGGGATGGGGGAGAGGAATGGAGGGACAAAATGGAAATGCTTTGTTGTACACACCTGCGGGCATTAATGTGGTTGTAGAGTGTTGAGTCTCCTGAGAAATCTTCAGTGAAAGATTTTGAAAATGTTCATATGTGACTACAGCAAGCCTCAGGATCTACTTTAAGTCACATCTCTCCAAACCGATTCTGGATACAAAGTCATTGCCCAGGGAAAGTAAACTGATTGTGTCAGTCAATTTTCAAGCAAAGGGAGTGCGTCCACGTGATAGGTCTACCTATCATTAATGACTGGTAGGGACATGAAAAATAAAGAGCATTTAATCATAGGCATGCCCCATCTTATCGCTGAAGGTAGTTGAAATGATCTGTGATCTTTTTGCTTTAGAAAAATATGAGATGTGGGAAGCACTTCAAGAGAAATTTTGTTAGGCAGATGTCTTCTCTCAGTAATCAGACAGCTCTTGGTGTGTCAGGCAGGAGCAGACATAAAATTTCAAAAAGTCATTCTTTCATCAGAGTGTCCTTTGTTCTACAGGCCATAGCACGTCTATGGCTCTGGGATTCATACTCTTCAAAAGTTGCATGATGCCTAACTCAATAGCTATGAATACTGAAATCTGCTATTTTTAATGCTTTTGGTCAGGGTACCTAAAACTCACTGTTAGAGATTGATCACTTACATGCCAGAACTGGATTCCTCACTAGCAGCCCACTTACTGAAATGGTTTCATCATTTTAATTATTATTATCAACATGGGGCTAAAAGAAAAAGAAGTTGACTCTTTTTAGTAGTACCACATAGATGCGTATAATATAAAAAGAAGTCTTCCTATGCTCGTCTAAACAGTTCCTAATTCTTGCATTTTCCAAATACAGTCTTAGTTATAACACTACTCGCATGTGAACTGCTTGACTGAAAGAAGGGCAGACTAAATCTTTGTAGGTTTTTGGATATTTTCTCTCCTAATTCAGTGTGCAAGCTAACACCCTGCAATTGTTAGCTTCAAAGTTGGTAGAAAGAATGCATTGCTCTTCAGCTTCCAAGGTGCTCATGCACATCTATTACATAACAACAAGAATGGTTGTCATCTTAAGATCTCCTCCAACTCAGACAAGATGCACTCACGCACAGGAAATCTGACTGGGTCGTCATAGCTGTTCATTATGATCTCGTTATTTACTTATTTATCTTCTTCATTACAATATTTAAACTGTTTCTGTGATGGCTGTAGCAAGGAATTTGTGAATCTTAGCAAACATTTCATGCAGCTATTCCTCAGTGCTTCCAGTTTCTGCACCAGATTCACAAATACATGCAAGATTTTAGGGAACTCAGCAACACACTGAAGCTTTCCCACACAACCAGAAACCATGCCATAGAAAATTGGAGCTTTCCCTCACACTGTGAAGAAAATGCTCAGCCCCTAGCAGCATTGTGCCATAACGTGAAGTCACTCTTCATGCTCCAGATGGTCCTGGCGGCATGTGTCATCTTCAGGTACAGCAACATAAATTCATCTTTCTGTCCTCTGTTCTAACAGCTCCTTGGGCAGACAAAGTAGCCCAGCAGAAAATAAGACACCATGCTGAAAAATTGTCTGCCTTTTACAGTCCTCCATCTGGAAAATAAATCAGGTAGAAAGAAAAACAGTAAATCAGGAACAGTGGGGACTTTAAAAAATGAAGCTAATGGTAATTTAGTTAGGAGAGGAGACTACAGAAATGATCTTTCTTTCTCCATTATTTTTTTCTGTGGTCTATTAAATGACATTTTTTTACTCCCATCCCTCCACTCCTCATCTGGAAAACAGCAAATCAAAAGAACCAGGAAAATATATTACCACAGAGCTGGGAGATCTTAGCATAGGGATTGTGTAACCAGTTTTTCCAATTACATGAAACCCTTGTGTATGTGTGCTGATGCAGATATGCATGTGTGCCTTAGGTTTAGAAGCAGATCACTTTTTCAATACTCTAGCCATTTGTGTTATTGTTCTCAATCTGTCTGCATCCTGCAGATGAAAGCTGTAAATACAGTTTGCTCCTGCACAGTGGGGCTTTGATTCTCCTGCTGCAGTAGACAAGTAAATCCTATTAAGGTTGATGGAGATTTATTGATGTTTTGTTGGGGGGCGGAATTTGGATTCCTATTTGTTACAGGGGTCTTAAAGAAGGGCTGAAGATTGGACTTCACATGCAAGGATGGCTACTGGGCTTATTTTATTTTCCTTATGTACAAAAGGTAAACTTGTTATAGTAGTCCAACTTCTTTGTTCAAAAGCTTGTTGAATGGCCCCTTTTGACTGCTGGCACATTAAAACAGTCTGGGTAAAGCCTTTCTTTTAAAGAAGAAGATGGAGCAAAGTGCTCTGTTGTCTCAAGAGGGATTGGAAATGTTAGCTGATGCTTTGCGACACAGATTTATTTCATCTAAATTATTGTTGCAGATTAGAAGCAATTCTGTCCTGGTGTAAAAGCAATACAATGTTTATGAAGAAGGTTCATACCATATTTACGAATCTGGTGCTGTCAAAATAGATCAGTCTGGAAATAATTTTATCCTGTAGATGATTCTTGTAGCCACATCACTCAACTCGGTTATCTTTATGGTCCAAGTTTCACTAAATCTGAAACAAAAAGAGCAATTAAAAAAAGTAATAAACCAAACAGCAATAATAAAAACGTAATAAACAAAAAAGTCATAATAACTGAGCCTATGAGATGTAATAAGAGTTTGTACTTTTAATGGCTTCCAAGCCCCTGATCTCATTTCAGGAGTGATTTTGCTAGCCTTTCCCTGGGGAACACTGCAGCACCCACAGCCATGTACTTCTTGAAAGCATAAAACACTGCCCCAGCTCACTGGGGACAGCACAGTCTCAAATTAATAATTTTCACTGGATAAGCTGGTTTGAAGTCTCCTGAAGAGGCATATGCTAACTTCATAGCATTTTAAGTAAGTAAATAAAGTAGAGCAGTGGTGGTTTAATCAAAACTTGGGGCACTGCGCTCACTGCAAAAATGTCTTATGCCACTGTAGAAGTGCTTTTGTTTAGCAGCAGCTCCTGCATGTGTCTGGAGAACAGGATAACCCCAGGAAAAATTTAGGGGAGGGATGAATCTTGGATAATCGGCAAGTTTACAAGCATGTTCATCATGGGTTTTGAAAGAAGATGGAGAAGGAATAATTTGGAGGTAATGAGAACCAACAAACTTCCCCAGTTCATATGAGGTTTAAGGACATTTAGATGGCTATAAATGTGGTACCAATATTTCAGTAATTGCTGAGGAGTGGAGGGCCAGTTTGAAACACTTCAAACCCTCAATTTAACATCTGTATCTTATAAAAAGCATGGAAGTAATACTTAGGGCAAATCAAAAGAGTACATATGTTGTAGTAATAGCATAGCAGAAGACAAATGTTCCTTAGGAAAGAAAAGTTTAGTGCTGTTTTGATTGAATTGGTACACGCACTATGATATAGAAGTATTGTAATTAATACTGCATTTCAGAATGAGTCCAATAAGATTCCAGCATGAGAGACTTTCTATAGTGTGAACAGCAGATTAGAGATAGAGTGACAGAGAACTAAACCACAACTATCTCTTGTTCTAGCCTAGGTGGTGACATCCCCATTCTCTTGGAAATTCACCCTTTAGTCATTAATGGCAAAATTGTTATGGATATTAGTTCATATAAGAAAGCATGTTGTAATGAGAATATGCTGTGATCTTGCTGTAATATCAATCTTAAAAATTAACATATTCTACACTTATGCTCTACTAGCTTGTTTTTAAACAGAAGAATAACTGGGCACAAACATTTGCTTGTAGCTAGTTTAGCATTGTAAGAGTTGTGGCTTGTTCTATCAAAACTAATTACATGAATTAAATGGGAAACATGTCTGCTTCATCATCTCATGGCCTCTGTCGTACAGCAAGAAAATGCGTTGCTGTGAATATTCTCATGCTGCCACTTTCTCCAAATCCTTTTCCAAACTACTTCAGCAGAATTGCAAATATTGTGTGGCTTGAAAAATAACGACAGCTTGAAGGTCCACAAACAACCATACTTTTCTGAGACTGACTGTGAAGTACTGTATGCCTCTATCTTTTTTTGTGAGGATTATCACGTGTCGCAGGGAGAGCCGGACCAGCGCTGTTTGCTACTTTAACAGGAGAGGGGGTTGGCTGAAGGAGTGTCACTAGGTGTCACGAGCACTGACCTGCTGAAGGAAGCTGGAGAGGTGGTTTTGTTTCCCAGTCCACCTTTTCTCTCATATCTATTTCGATGATACATGGATATCTCTTTTCACCATCCTTCTGTGGGGCCCCAACTAAAGAGGGCCTTTATCTCCTCTGAGGTCTTTCATAATTATTGCCAAGCACGATTTTAATAAATCACTTTTCTTGCCATAGCAGGACTTGGATGATAGAGCCTTCATGGCAAAATGCTCTAAACATATGTGTAGTGCTCCTGCAAGCTTGTTCACAACAGATCCAGATTTCGTTTCTATGAATAGTGCCTTGGATCTGGAGCAAGAGGATACTGCTGGGGTTTGGGCAACAATTGGTCCTAATTAAAAAATAATTCACGTTGTATTTAAATGCTTACTTGGAATATCTCACAGCTTGGAGATTTTATGCTGGCAGTTGTATAAGTGATCTAAATTATGGAAAAAATGTATTCTTATTGAAAACTGGCACATTTTATTGTAAACTGGCTAAAGCCCAGAATACACTGGCTACGAGATGAACTTGTTAAAAATGGAAAGATATTTACAGTTGTTTTTATGGGGATTCATTTTTAATTTCCAGGTTTATATATTTTAATTTCTAAATTTTTTTTCTGTCCTTCAGCTGTTGTTGTTCACTGCCTGTTTCTTGCTGACCATAGCCGTTCACAAATATGACTTTAGCTAGTGTTACTTTATTGATCATTACCAGACTCCCTCTCTGTTTTGGAGCTGGCTTCTGTTCAGGCTGAAATCTCAGTTTGTCTCCAGTATTTCCCCACACCTAGAAATTAGCCTAATTCAACTATTACAAAACATGGACTCTAAGAGCTTCCACTCCCCAAACAGTCTCTCCTCCTGTATGATTCTCTGCTTGCTATACATTCTAGTAAGACTGAAAGGATGTCAAGTACCTATCACCACTGCTTCAGGCCTGTCCTGTGTCTCTATTGTTGACTGATGTTGTTTTGCAAAAAGGATGGAAAGATGCTATTTCCTACATAGTGCTGAAATGTCTCATAGGAACTTGGAAGGGAACCTTTGACCATTGGACTCCGTGTCCAGCAGACATCGTTGCTGTGACAGCTAAAAAAAAGGGGGGGGCAGGAAATCAACCATGGACAGATTTGCAGTTCTGTCAAGAACAATAAGCAAAGTCAAATACCAATGAGTCCATCTATGTATCTATAGATGTAAGTAGATATACATACACATAATATTAGGCCCTCCTCATTGAAGACTATATCCTGGGCACCTTAACCAGTTGCCAGGTAATAGCACAAGAAACAAATTCATTTCAGTGACTAACTCAAACCAAATGCAACTGGCAGATTCCTCAAAACAGCAGCATGCGTTAGCCAGCAGGATGAAAAGGGCATTGTTTATCCCAGCTAAGCATTTATTGTAGAAATTACAGTTAGGCTTCTCTTCTCAGATGCAAACTCCTAGAGCCTTTGACAGAGCTAATGGGAAAACATTTCTCTTGAATGTTGTCAGATGGAGCTCTTTCCAGCATGTCTGAGCATTGATTTCCCCGAGGTAAACAAAAGGAACCCAATTTTGAGATCGGAAACATTTTAGATTGATGGTGGTGTCTGGAAATGAAGTGGTGGGGGGTGGGAGGTTGTCTCCTGTGACCTTCCACTTCCTGCTGCTGTGACAGCTGCTTTGGCAATGAAAAATCTTGAGATCATGTTTCCAGACAAGTGAGATGTTGATGACTAAAGTAATCTGGAAGTATACAGAGAGTTTATTAGGAATATAGAGAGGAATATATTCATAACAGTGAAGAAACTATCCTAAATTGCCTAATTGTAGAGAATCCATTTCAGTTGGACAGGTTTCTGGCATTTGCTGGAGTTCTGCAATTAGTCTCAAGAACACTCTTAAAGCATTTTTTGGAAATATGATCATAACTAGCACAAGCTAGTGAAAGACTTTGTCTGGAGGAGTCTTAGTCATAGAGCCATGTTACCTTAGTTTCATGCTGATGATCTACATGAGAGTTGATTCAAAGATTCTTGGTGCTGGAGATGACATCTGAATTTCTTGCTATCAGGTCAAGTTACATAAGAGAAATGGAGAACTGTCAGTGACAGCAGCTGCATGTGCTGCATGTACCATGCCAGGGCACCGTGTATTTGCCTGTGATGGCAGGGATGCATATGGGCTGCTGAGCAGCACTTACTGTCACGCAGGGAGATGTCCACCTCCAAGCAGAACAACCCTAGACCTGGACCCTTCCTGCTTCCCTGGGGGTGTGAAGGGCATTGCACATGTGGGAGGAGAGGAGGAGGTGGAAGAAGGGTCGTAGGTGACCATGGAGGAAAAAGCAACTTTCCTAGCTCTGTCCCTGAGCCACAGCTTCTTGCTTCAGGAGTTAGCTCTGTGACCCCTATCCAGAGATCTCTGTGGCTTTCCCATCCCTGGAGTTGTTTCATTTAAGTCAGGATTCAAGTCCACTCATAAGAAAATAGATAACATATGTTTTGCATCTATTTCTCTACTTGCTCTACTGATCTCTAGATAGATTAGGCTTCTAATCACCTGTTCTCTCAAGTTGGCATATGTATTTATGATAAATAGTCGTAGTCTATCTCTTGTGCTGTAATATGTCACACTTTCTTAGAAAAAAAAAGTAAAACTAAAATAAAACAAAACAAAACCCCAACCAACCAAAAAAACCTTCAGCTTCTTCAATAAGCTATATAATAGTTTTCAGTCCAGGGAATGGCAGGTCCAAGGTCTGGCATGTCTAGCAGATATGGTTATTCACTTCAGAAGCAACCAGTAATGTGAATATTGAACCTGAGCAGCCAGGGGTGCTAGGCAAATGCTCACACTTCCCTCTCCCTTGTTATTCAGGTCACAGTAGATACTTTAGATGTTCGTTTGTATTGGGTTGTGGGAGGTTTTGTTTTCTTTAATCTCATAACCTCTCAGTCTGATGTTCCTGGCTTAGAGCACCCTAGTCTCATACTCCTTTTGCAGGCTAGCAAACCAGCAGCCAGCTCTGCTATATTTCATCTGTGAAATGGAATAAACAATTTGATCTGCAGAAATAATTTTCGTTTTTATTTTCAAAGCCACAGATTTTTCCGAAGATGGTAAGAAGCTCAGCGGGTTCAGCACTTTATTAGGGTTTTGTCAAATGCTTCTCAGGGTTCAAAAATTGGTTGCAGGGCTACATTGGGAAGTAAAGACATCGCATTCTCTTACTCTATTTCTGCTGTATGAAGGATTTTATAGAATATGTGCTTTTATTTGAGTTCCTGCCTATGACTCCATAATAGCAACCAATGAGTTGATGGTTGAATTCAAGACAGCCTTCTGGCTGCAGTCCTCTGAAGGGAGGGAGTAACGTTCCCCACAGTTCACTGGAGCTGATCCTAAAGAAGAATTTATTCCTAGTGATGTCAAAATATTAAAAAACTTTATGGAATAAAAAATAGTAAACACTTTTAAGGCCAATTATACCCAGGCTGATTTTGTGGCCACTATTTGCTCTCGTATTTTTTCATTCTTGCAGTACCTACTGTCTGCCAGAAGATTCTGCTTGTCTCTGGCACTTTGGGAGAAGCCCCAGGCAGCTGACTCATCATGGGTAGGTTTCAGTAGATTCCTTGCCTTCAGGGACCTTCTGAGCAGTTATCTAGTAACAGGTGGTTTTGTTAGTAAATATAACACGTTAGAGAAGACAGTCCTAAATAAAAACAAGTAAATAAAAGTTTAAACAGGCAAACAAAGCCCACCAACATTATATTTGTTAGTTTCTAAAGGCAGGTCCCAACATACTGCTCTATCAGATTTAGCCTCTATCAGATTTAGTGAGACTGATGACAGTCACTAATTTCTCCTTGTGTCATGGCTGTGATAATCATTATGTCACCCTAAGCTACAGCCCTAATTCCTGGTAATTAAACTTGAGCCATGAGAACATCAAATACCTCAAATATATATTTGCAAGTAGGTCAAGAGACTTTATGATCTTGATATGAAGGTCAAGTTCCTCTTAAATTTTTGCCCAGGTGGTATTAAACCACTGAACTCAATGGATGACACTGTTCTTGCAGAAGTGTGTACCTTGCAGAACTGAAACTTGAATAAAATCCAGTCCTGCATGTGTATGTGTGTATGGCTTCCATGAAGTGGAAGTTAAAAATTTTTCAATATACCTGTGTAAATTATGAGGTGACTTTCCACTTTCAGATTGATCAGGCCATATATTAATTTTGGTTGACTGCAAATGAGTGGAGTATTAAGTCCATAACAGCTGAGCCATTTGAAATGAAATGTTGGTGACACCTACCCTGTGGTTGCAGGAACTTGAGTGTACATTTGAAAAGTGTCTGTGAAAGGCCCATAAACCCTTTGTAAAGGCTTGTTAGGCAGCTTCCAGTAAAGAAAGGCAGATTTTTTTTCTTATGATCTTCAAACTTCTGAAATGTAACAGTATGCATGTAGCCTCTAGAATGTATTGTATGTAAACACACACACACTCTGCAGTTTTCTGGCAACATTAGAAATGCTTTGATCTACATAGTAAGTTTTCTTTCTAATTTCTTGACTAATCCTATTTTCTACTGATCCATCTGAAAGGTTCTATTAAGCTGCGCTTTCCTTGGCTCATATTATGTGACATACATATCCCTTCACCTGCCGGGCTGCTTGGACACCAATTCAGAACAGCCAAACAGCTGGAGGGGGCAAGGGGAAGCATGTGATTTTTTTTTATTGTTTATCTTGGCATTTTAGAGCAGTCTGAGCTTTTCCAGACTTGAGTATTTATTAATAAAAAGAGAGGAAATAAGTAATTTATGTTAAAATAGAGAATGAATGCAGAAATAAATATTTTTGGCTAACTGTAAATTTAGCATAGCTGGGAGACTTGCATGGGTTGAATAGAAGACTATTAACAGAAAGAGAAATTTCTACACATCATACTGTCTACCAAGTCTTTGAAAGCAACAACCCGGTGCAGCGCTACAGGCTT